>NC_133658.1:690082314-690214814 GCF_037893015.1 Macrotis lagotis | reverse complement strand
AGCAATGATAAAGTAAATGTATACTTAAAGCTATTTTCTATTTCTTTCTAAGATTTAATATATAGTGTTGTAAGAATAAGATACATAACATTTTTATTTTTGTTAACAGAGGCAATCAGAATGGAATTTGTTATAAAAATAGTGATTAATACAGAAAGGTTGGGTGGCATCTATTAATCTATGAAGTGGTTTTAGTGGAGCTGATCATTTAGTTTCTTACTGCATAGTGCTGAGCACTTCATAATTTTAAAATAGTAAATGTTATACATATTCAAATACTACTTAGCGCTTAGTGGATACTTAGTTATCAAATTAATGAGAGAAAAGCACAAACATGATTAGAATTCATTTGATTCTCACGCTCCCCACATTTGTCTTCATATCTATTTCTCCACAATATCTTGGAGAGGTAAGCTGTATATTCCTATTTTCAAGTGGGTCATTCTTATCAAGAATAAACAAAATATCCTCAATTATTTTATATTCCAAGTACTTTTAATTATGCCACATACAAAAGTACAACTTAAATATTCCATTTTAGTGAAAAAATAAAATATTTCTGGTTAGATTTTTAAAACTTACTGAAGCTGTATTTTGATTAATCCGTAGTAGAGATGGACAGAATTGTAGAGGGGAGAACTATTTTTAGGAATCCACATAACCTTTTTCATCAACAGTAGGATCAATGAAGGATCTTGATCATTTATCATCATAATAACATGGTAAGGATCTTTGGTTGAACACATATAAATCTGGCATTAACATTGACCTGTGAACAAATTTTGATTGTTGAAGACAAGGTATTAGCTATCTAGAGATGAGTTACTTAAAACAAGGGATCATAAAATTGGAAGATGAAAATAAGTGATGAGAACAGGATATAGAGGGTAGAACTGAATTATTAAAAATCAATGAACAGAAGAAGTGTCTGGGTGCAGGGGGATGGACTGACCTGCTGCTGCTTGCCGCTACTGCTGCTGCTGCCGGTTCCTGGAAGCCAGGGCCTTAGGGTTTCTGTTCCTGGGGACACAGGGGCAGCGATCCCAGGGCTGGCACCATCATGCACAGCATGGCTTCTAGGCAGGTGAACCGGGTACGAGCTCCCTCATCGACTGCAGAGGAACAAGTGGCCCGAGAGACTGAAGAGGTTTTCCGAAGTAATGTCTTCTACCGCCATCAACAGGAACAGGAAGCTGAGGGAGAGGCTGTCCCTGCAGACCCAGAGATGGACACCCTGCCCCAACAGCTCAGCAGCACCACAGAACAGGTGGGCTGCCAGCTAGCCGTCATTGGGGATGACATCAGTCGTCGGTATGACTCAGAATTCAAGGCCATGCTACAGCATTTGCAACCCACCTCAGACAATGCCTATGAGTACTTCACCAAGATCGCCTCCAGCTTATTCGAAAGTGGCATCAACTGGGGCTGAGTGATGGCACTGCTGGGTTTTGGCTACCGGTTGGCCCTGCATGTCTATCAGCGGGGCCTGACTGGCTTCCTGGGCCATATAGCTCTATTTGTGACTGACTTCATGCTCCAACACTGCATTGCCCGCTGGATTGCCCAGAATGGGGGCTGGGTGGCAGCCCTGGACCTCTCCAACAACTCCATTTGGTATGTGATGACAATCATGGGTATTGTGCTCTTGGGTCGATTCATTATCCGAAGATTCTTCCAACCCTGACTCCTGCCCAGAGGTGGAGGCCTTTCATGAAGACACTGGGCCAAAGCCTCTCCTATCATTCTTCTCCTGAGCCTATCATCCCCCCCTCCTCCAGCAGGAAAGGAAAAGCCCTGTGCTTCATGGTGCTTGTAGGCCCTTCTCTGTGGAATCCATTTCATCAAGAGGAGGCTTCTACCCCTTCCCTAACACACACACACACACACACACACACACACACACACACACACACACACACACACTGTCATACACTCATTCACTCACACACTCACTCACACACTCACTCACTCACTCCAAAATAGGGCTTTTGACTTTATCCATCTGGAGGCAGGCAGGTTAAAACTGTTTATCTTAGAGAAGAGTTCTTTCATATATTTACATTATATATATGTATATATATATATATATATGTATATATATATGTATATATATATAATATATGTATGTATATATGTGTTTTTTTAGTTTTTTATATTTGTTTAGATTGCTTACAATTACTCATCTTCCTCCTCCTCAAGCCTACATGACTCTTGATGGTGGGACATCATGTTAGCCCATAGTTATCAAGTACAAATATTAATTGTAAATACTCTTCCCAAGAGGAAGCAGGATTAGGACATTATAGAGCTGAGGTACGTTATAGATCAACTGCCAATCCCTTCATTTCACTGAGGGGGGGGAAACTGAGGTTCAGTAAAGACACTTGAAGATATTCCTTTCCCTGCTTCTGCCCAGTTCTGATCTGGCTGCTCTTCTCTCAGGTTTCTTGGGCCTGTGGGGATTCTACCTCTCTTACCTCACAAAAAGAACCCCCTCCCCCAGAGTCCAACTTGCTTATTCAAAAACCTTTCATCTAGCTTGCTCCAGCCCTCTACTCATTGTTCTGTTTTTTACCCTATCCCCACAAACTGACCATGACCCAAATGTTATCACTGCAATCTATTGCACTGCCCTGTCCTTTCCTTCCTACCCCACTCCCACCCTGGCCATACCTTTCTGAAGCTTGAATATAGAGGATATTGTATATGAGACACTTAGGCCAATGAACAGGAAGAATAGGGAGAGATCTCAACCCCAATCCTGTCTCTATGTACCTGTGGAAGATGGGAGTCTACACTAATATACAATTTCTGGGGTATCTCTTAGTTCCCCAGATAAGAGCCAGATTGGCCCAGGGCACAGTGTAATACCTGGAGTGGGGATAGGAGACATTGAAAATCAATCCTAATCCCCAGCGGTTTTAAGAACTATTTTATAATAAATGTGCAATCCCATAAAAAAAAAATCAATGAACAAACCATGGAGTATGAGACTGGTACAAAGGAACCTGAATAGCAGAGATGAACTTCCAGTAAGGTGTTCTGGGTAACTTTCTCTTTAAGTGTCATCACAGGTGGGGGATGGAGAGGGGGGAAATAAAGGGGAAGAGGAGAGGAGAGAAAGTTTCAGGGGAGGATTTAAATATACTTGCACACTTTTCAAAAACTATATGAAGCATCCAGCTAATGCCAACATTTGGAAAGTTAAGCCAACTTGTTAGAGGGCATCTTGTATTTATTTGTAGGCAGGAATGTAGGTGTGATGAAGAAGACATTTCTTTGTATAGGCGGTGCAAATGATTGCAGCTTATGTTTCCACTTCTAAGCTGAGTCACCTCTGTGGGCATCATTTTCCTCATCTGCAAAATAAGAGGGTTGAATTAGATGATATCTAAGTCTTTCTAGATAAATATTCATGATCCATAACTTTGTACCCAGCAAATCAGCATGGTCTTTATACTTATTGATGATGTGCTCAGAAGAACCCCAAATCTTATGATGTAGAATGACAGATAAGTAGAGCTGAAAATTACAGTTAGAACAGTTCTCAAAGGTATTTTGAATTCATGTGTACCCATGCTTTCATAACTGTCATCAATTTGAAATGTACATTTTCTCTCATTTAATTCCTAGAAATAATGAATCAATATGTGAAAGATAGTATGCACTAATGTTGTAGAAACAATATCAATACACAATTACCTCCTTCCTTTTTTTTGGACAACCTATAAATAAGAACTTTCACTAAATTAATCAAACAATTAGAAAATATGGAATATAATTTATTCACTGGCAAGTGATTTTTTTCAAAGTGTATAAACAGCCTTTGACTACTTTCCTTCTGGTCTGATGCACTTGTAGCCAGTTCCTGGACAATGACCCAGCTTTATATAAGAGCTAAGAATATAATATAGATCGGTAGTTTCGAAGTCATAGTCTATAAAATAACCAGGTGCAAACAGAATCAGATTAAAATATAATTATGAAATGTTAAAATTACAATACAGTATAGATAATGTTCATTTATTGGACTTTTTTGTCAATATACAATTCACAGAGATCCATTTCTATTTGCATTTGACACTGATATGGACCATGTTTAGAAATTTCTAAACTAGAAAATCTCTTATCTTTATTCTTAAGCCTCTCTCTTCATCACTAAATTCACCCATGACAATTGACTTTTTTAGTGGCCACATGATATATTCAGTTTGAGTTAGGTAACTACAAAAATTGTAACAGCAAAAATCAAAACTTTAAACAGTTTTCAAAAATCGAAACTTTAAGAAAATTGCTTCACTTAATTGACTTTCTTCTCTCGCTCCCTTTTCCTTCTCTCCCACATACCTCCAAACATATAGATGAAGGAGAACTATGGAAAAAATGTCAAGTTTTGAGTCATCCATGATCAACTCAGCAAGCAATCTGAGGCAACAGAGAAAGGGATTAGGAAGAACCTTCAGAGTTTGGAACTCATGCTTATTCTCACCAAGATCAGGGGGTTTCATAGTAAGCTGCCAGTCAGTTCAGTCTTGTTCAAGTCTATTCTATATTACAATAACTAGTCTCTAATTGCCCTCCTCATTTTCCCATCTTATTGGCCCCACATTACTCTATGTTCCTACTATCATATCTCTGCTTCAACCATCATGGTGTTCCAGATTGCTCAAGGCTCATCTTTGCATCCCTTTCAGGTTACAGTCATATCATCACAACAGCAAATACAAGAAGCAATTGCTCTCCCCTTCCCATCAGTGACTCCTAAACTGTCAGTATAGAAGTAAAGATAGAGACAAACAGATTAAAAGTTTCTTCAAGAGCAAGGAAAAACAAAATGGTGATTTTGAGAATTTCTATTCATCATATGACTTCCACTTCTCTGTTTTTTGCTTTCATGATGTTGGGTTCATTACATCAAATTTAAATGAATTTATCAGAGCATAGAATTTTCATATAGAAGGAGTATATTAATGATCTAAAGAAATCTTAATAAATGTGAGGAAATGATTTTATAATTAAACCTTATTCAGATTGATGAAGTGTAAGGAACAGAGAGAAGGCCAATTTGATTGGATCACAGACTGAGAGAAATAATTTTTAATGAGGCTGGAAAGAAAGGTTGGGGCTAAATTGTGCAGAATTTTAAAAGCTAAACAAAAGAACTCATTATTTTATCATAGAGGCAAAAGGGAATAAAAGGAGTGACATGATCAAAGCTTCATTTAAAGGCAATCACTATGATAGACATGTGGAAAATGGATTTGAGTGAAGAGCGATGTGAAGCAGTCAGGCATCTGTTGCAATAATATCTCTGGGAGCTGAGGGTCTGAACTAAGGCGTGTGTGTGTGTGTGTGTGTGTGTGTGTGTGTGTGTGTGTGTGTGTGCATTCATCATCCATTTACCAATACATCTATATGTTTATATAAACACACACATGCATCACACATATGGGACAACTGGGACAATATTAGCATTATAAACCTGAAGGCTGGAAATTGGAAGGAAAGGATTTAGGAGAAAAGAAAATGAATTCTGTTTTGAACATATTGACCTGAGCTATCTCTGGAACAAGCTATTTTATAGAGGGTCTTCTGCAAAGAGATGATAATTAATTCCATGAGAACTGATAAAATTGAGGTTCTTCCAGCAAGGCCACAGACTCTCCTTGTCTTTTGGCCAACATTGCTGAGGCAAAGATTCCCTTTCATTAGGTACAGTGGATGATACCACTGAAAGTAATGCTTTTAGTGTATACCCTGCCTAGCAGAAGACACATCACTTTATCATAACTATTCCTTATCACTGAGGTTTGCTAGGCAATAGGCCTCTTCTCTTCTGCAACTTCAGTAGTCTCTCACCAACTTTAGACTCAGATGGTATAAATACAAATCCTGGCAGCCTTTCTTTTTCCTACTCCTAGCAAGTATTTATCACAGTTGGAGGAAACAGTCTGTAGTTATTCAGAAATCACGAGGTACTACCACTGCCTCTCTAATTAACCTCTTAACTATTAAAGTTCAACTGCTTGTAGCTCCTCTGTTTGAAAATAAGAGGGACCTGCTCTAAGTCAAATATGCCCCAGAGATTCTAGTGTCTGCCCTTAAGGGAGACACATTCTGTGGGGGAGACAGGGACCAATGTCCCAAATGCCCCTACTAGATGCTGCTTCCTCAGGTGCCTCAACTGTAAAATGAGGATATCCAGAATACCTACCTTCCCTGGTTGTTGCAAGGATCAGATGAGATATTGTTAAAAGCTACTTATCCCATGGCCCAATTCAGAGTAGAACTCATATAAGTGCTTATTCCTTTCCACTCCCTTTCAAATCCCAGTCTTCATTGGACTTATTGGTGGGGCAGCTAGGCGGTACAAGTGGATAGAGCACTGACCCTGGAGTCAGGAGGATCTGAGTTCAAATCTTGTCCCAGACACTTAATATCTACTTAGCTGTGTGACCTTGGGCAAGTCACTTAACCCCTTTTGCCTTGCAAAAACAAAACGAACAAAAATGATGTGTCTTGGCCTCTTGAGTCCTGAGGTAGTACTAGAGAAGTTAAACTGCCAAGCCTAACTCGCTATTATTCCTAAATCACAACTTAAATAACAGCTAAGACATTTATTATGTAGTCATTTCAGTCTTGTTTGACTCTTTGTGAAACCATTTGGGGTTTTCTTGGCACAGATACTGGAGTGGTTTGCCATTTCCTTCTTCAACCCATTTTACAGATGAAGACACTAAGACAAACAGAGTTAAATAATTTGCCCAAGGTCACACAGCTAGTAAGTGACTGAGATCAGATTTGAACTCGGGTCTTCCTGACTCTAGGTCTGTGCTTTATCCAATGTGCCACTAGATATCCCAAACATGATCAAAATATTGTAATCTATTTATCAAAAAATTAGAGAAAATGAAATAAAATATTCTTTTATGCAGTATATAGATGGTGCCATGAAAATAAATATAGAAACTCAGGGTTTTTAGAATAATTATT
Source organism: Macrotis lagotis (assembly GCF_037893015.1). Taxonomy (NCBI): domain Eukaryota; kingdom Metazoa; phylum Chordata; class Mammalia; order Peramelemorphia; family Peramelidae; genus Macrotis; species Macrotis lagotis. Next base: position 690,207,821 of record NC_133658.1, on the reverse strand, counting down.
AAAGTCAGCACTACAGACAACAACTACTGTAATCTCTAACAAAACATACTTGATATCTCTGTCACAAACAGAATTACTGGATTCAGATTAGATCTTTTTATGTTTAGAATTTCTTATATTTTCTATAAAGGAAGTAGAAGATAAAACAACCTTAATATCACTGAGGCTTTCAGAACTCACTGAATATTTTGGGGCCTTGGTAAAATGTTTTCTTTTTAGTATGTAAATGGTGTTACCTGACATTAATGTGTGGGTAGTTAGTGTGGATATGTATTATCTATACAGAACACAGCAATTACTCAATTAAGTAGGTGGAGAAGAAAGGAGAAAGGAGAGCAAAGCACAGTCTGGCAGAGCAGAGCATAGGAAAGGAGAGCATAGAGGCACTGCTATAGCCCCAAGGAGGCAGGCTGATCCGGGAAGGCAGGACTAGGCTTGGTTCTGAAGGCAGAGAAATTTTTGCATCTCTGGGTTGGGACATTATATCTCTGATATAAAGGACCTATTTCCCTTCCATTAGTTATCACAAAATAGCTTGGACTCTATTCTGTGCCAACTAGCCTAATATATCTATATATTATATAACTTTTAGTAATCTGTAACTGGAGTTTTGTTTGGAATAGTTGTTGGAGTGAACCCGGGACCTTGAGTTTTATTGGTGTTTCAAGATGAAATTCTCCCTAGCTGGCCTTGCCAAAAGTACAATTAAGGAAGAATAAAGACCAAGTGCCACATACCTTGAAAGGCATTCACTGCCGGGAAATAGTAACAATCAGAAAAGAAAAATTTAAGATAGAGTACTTTGTTATTTAGCTGGATTTTTATTCTAACTCAATTGTTTTTAACTCCTAAATTTTAAGCTTCCTAAAGTATTTATGGTGAGAATTTTGTAATATAAAAATATTTCTTGTTTCTATATAACCAGTAGTCTGGGAAATATTTAATTTCTGTGAGAATTTGCATAGTCTTACTTATGTTACATAATATCCAGACATATCTAAGGGTTAATGATCTTTGGGAAATAAATACATCTTAGTTCTGGGAATTTGGAACTCCTAGATTAGATCACATTTTACTATCTCCTAAATATTATTTATCCTACAATCTAGCCATTTTATAAGAAAAGAATGAGGATTAGAAGGTTTGAAGGTAGAAAAGGTACAGCACAAATTCAATACATTGTAAACTCTTTTTATGGAGAAATTTACTGATAAAAATTAACAGTCTTTTTGATCTAGAGAATATGTCAAGGGTTGAAGACATTTTCTCTTGAGACTTAAGAAGTCATACTTTGTATCTTAATCATCTGCCCTCATTGGCTATGGGGGCTTAGTCTCTTGACTGCAGTATTATCACTTACTAATGATTTTGTCCCTCAAACAATAAACTTGTGAAGTTGGCATTTATTTTGAGCTCATCTAGACAAAAAGGAACCAAGACAGTGTATTATGAGAGCTTAGGGGACATTTCCCTGGGTTTAAGGAATGAAGGAGAAAAATTGCTGAGTCTGGATTTCAGTTCAGCAAAAGACTTTTTTGAGATTAATGTCAGAAAGTAATATCCCTCTTCCTTTTCAGTTATTGTTGCTTCATAATATTTTTCTTGCTATTGAACCTGTAAGAAGGAAGAGATTAAATGGCCCTCTGAGGAATCATCAATTGCAGTAGGATAGTCTTGCTTCCTAAAGACTGATTCAGCCTGATTGAATTCTGGATTGATAAACATTTAGACACAAACTTTCATCAAACACACTCATAGCTCACCCTAGATACTTTCCCTTCTTTTGAGTGGAACAAATGTAGGTAACTGGCCTCTGTGTAGAAAAGATTTTTATTTATTTATTTATTTTTTGGCAAGGCAATGGGATTAAGTGACTTGTCCAAGATCAAAGAGTACCTGAACTCAGGTCCTCCCGACTCCAGGGCTGGTGCTCTACCCACTGTGTCACCCAGCTGCCCCAAAAGGATTTTTCATGAGGCACTGATTGAATTAGGTGACCTCCTACAGGAGTGCATTAGAGCCCAGTCTAACCAATTGTTAAATTTTCAGCATGAGCATTTACAACTCATGCTATAAATACTATAAATTAGGATTGGATTCATTTTTTGTTTATTATCTAGACTCAAGTAATGAAAAAAATATTAATATACAGATCAAAATTGATTGTGTTATATACATTTCTGCCCTACCCCTCCCTTGAGAATGAGTTAAACATTTACCAACAGTCCTCCTTCCAAATGTAAGACACTGAGTCAATGTTGAAAAAGTTTCTAACAATTAGAAGGATCCAAAAGTAGAATGGGATAATGAGAGATAAATTCTCTATCACTTCAAGTTTTCAAGTGAAGACTGGATTACAACTTACTTGTGATATCTTCAAAGGGATTTTTTGTCAGGTAGATTGGACTAGTTGAACTTAGAAGTTTCTTCCTATTCTAGGATTCTGTGGAATGAGTGTAAGTGTGTAGAGGATGGCATTGAGATGATTGTGCAATAATGAGTGACTTGAAAGTTGCTGGTGCTCTCAACAGTAATAGAAAAAGTTGGAAAGAGGAGAGGGTTTGGGAATGTAGGGGAGTGGGGAGATAAGAAGTTCTGTTTTGGACATACTGAATCAGACTTGTTAAAAAGAAATAGCTAAAGAAAATGTGAATTGTATGTTAAAGAAGTTTATTTCCAAATAATGGTGTCATTTAAGGTATTTTTCCCAATTATATGTAAAAACAATTTTTAACATTTTTTTAAGTTTGAATTCTAAATTCTTTGCTTCCCTCCCCCCCATTGAGAAGTCAAGCAAATTGACATGGTTTACATATGTGCAGTCATGTAAAACAAATTTCCATATTAGTCATGTTGTGAAAGTAAACACAAACCAAAAAGAAACCGCAAAAAAATAAAGTAAAAAATTAGTATGTTTTCATATTCCATCAGTTCTTTCTCTGGAGATGTATGGCATTTTTTTTTTTTATCATGAGGTCCTTTGAGATTGTCTTGGATCATTTTATTGCCCAGAAAAGCTAGGTCATTCACTGTTTTTTTTTTTTTTTTTGGTTTGTTTTAGGTTTTTGCAAGGCAAATGGGGTTAAGTGGTTTGCCCAAGGCCACACAGCTAGGTAATTATTAAGTGTCTGAGATCAGATTTGAACCCATTTACTCCTGACTCCAGGGCCAGTGCTTTATCCACTGTGCCATCTAGCCGCCTTCGATCATCCACTGTTAATGTTATCATAATTAAAGTCATCATACAGTATTGTTATTACTCTGTACACTATTCTCCTGGTTCTGTTCAAGTCTTTCCAGGTTTTTCTGAAGATATCCTGCTTTTTGTTTCTTATAGCACAATAGTTTTTCTTCACATCATATGCCACAAATTGTTCAGCCTTTCCCCATGAATGGGCCTCTCTTCAATTTCTAATTCTTTGCCACCACAAAAAGAGCTATTATAAATATTTTTGTATACATATATTATATATATATATATAATATATGTATAGGTCCTTTTGCTTTTTATTTTATCTATTTGGGATATAGACCTAATAGTTGTACTGATGGGTCAAAAGGTTTGCCTTATTTTATAGCCCTTTAGGTATAGAGGCAAATCGCTCTCCAGAATCAGTTCCAACTCTACCAACAAACAGTACTTGAATATCTCAATTTTCCCACATCCCCTCCAACATTTGTCATTTTCCTTTTCTGTCATATTAGCCAATCTGTAAAGTATGGGAATGGGTACTGAGTTGTTTTAATTTGCATTTCTCTAATTAAGAGTGATTTAGAGCCATTTTTCATTTGGCTATAGATAGCTTCAATTTCTTTGTTAGAAAACTGCCTTTGGCTATTTATCAATTGGGGAATAACTTGTATTTTTATAAATTTGATTCAGTTCTCTATATATTTGAGAAATGAATCCTTTATCAAAGACACTGTAAATTTTTTTCATAGTTATGATTGCTAACTGTATATTTCCCCTCCATCCCATTTCCCCCATTTATCCTTCTCTATTTTCTCCATGTTCATTTTCAAAAGTGTTTTGCTGCTGACTACCAGCCTTCTCATTTCACTCTTGCTTCTATCAACACCCTCACCCCACCTACACATATATCCAATTCCTCTCCTACTTTCTTGTAGGGTAAGATAGAGTGTATATGTTTATATAGTATTATTAAATGAAGGAGGCTGTATATTCTCAAAGGAGCATGACAGAGCACATTAACTCTTTCTTTTTTTTGCAAGGCAATGGGGTTAAGTGGCTTGCCCAAGGCCACTCAGCTAGGTAATTATTAAATGTCTGAGGCAGGATTTGAACTCAGGTACTCCTGACTCCAGGGTCAGTGCTCTATCCACTGTGCCACCTAGCTGCCCCTCATTAACTCTTTTTTAAAAAATTCATGCCACCATTAATTTTAATTTTATAACCCCTGATAAATGACAATTTCATTAAGCCTAATATCAACATCTTAAAGCAAGTTTTATTTTACAAAAACCTCAATTCCTTTTTTTCTTCAAGGCATAATTCATTTCCCTCCATGTCATCAGGTTAGGAAATGAAAGTTGATTTTCTGTTTTGCCAGAGGGGCATGCTGAATCTTGTTGCACTCATTTGAAAACATTTTAAAATAACAATTTACTTTCTAAGAACCAAAAAAGTGTCTATTTTATGTGAGGGTGGATGAAGTCAGAATGCTCTTACATAGATAAGTGGCAACCATCCTGGCTATAGGGACCCTGCTTATTTCCTAGTTTTGAAATAGATAATAAGATATTTAGTTATTTTATTCATTGCACCAAAAATCTGTCTCAGTTTTGCTCTGATTCACTGCAATTATCCTGAGGTGTTATTTAAAGAGATGCCTCTTCCTACTTTTGTGATTATTCCTGTTTTGCCTTATGTCCATGATTACTGGTCATTCATACCATATAGTTGATCAGTCCATGTGTTCCATAAGAATTAGGTTTATCTTCTCAGGTCATGCTTCAAAACAGAAAAACATGTAATTCAGAAGTTCCAGCAGAATAAATCATTCTCTCATGTTCTCACTCACAGTTTTTCAATTCTTCAAAATTCTAGTAGTCTTTTTAAAAAGTTTAGTCTGGGGAAAGGGCAGCTATGTAACACAGTGGATAGAACACCGGCCCTGGAGTCAGGAGAACCTGAGTTCAAATGTGAATTCAAACACTTACTAGTTGCCTAGCTGTGTGACCTTGGGTAAGTCACTTAACCCCATTGCCTTAAATAAATAAAATTTTTTTAAAAAGTATAGTCTGAGAAGGTGGTTGTTGGTTATTGAGGGTAAAACACATGGAGTCTTTTCTGTTAAGAAATAGAAATCAGAAAGAGTAGTAACATATACACTTTTGTGTAATTTTTTATGGGAAAGTATTATTAGGTGATTATTTAATGGGACATAATATGTTAAAAGAAAATGTACCTCTTTCAAATAGAATGATGTCCACTTTTAAGTATTGATATTAATATGTCAATAATTGAGGTGGGGTAGCTAGATGGCACAGTGAATAGAATGTTAGGCCTGGAGTCAGGAATGCTCATCTTCCTGTCAAATCTGGCTTCAGACACTTATTTGACCTTGGGCAGAGCAGCCCTGTTTGCCTCAATTTCCTTATTGGTAAAATGAACTGGAGAAGTGTAGAGGGCCAGCTCCTAAGAGTAATCTACACATATTTTGTGTGACCTTTGCCACAAGAGATATGCATGGATTCTTGTTCATTAAATGGATTTGTGGGGCTTACCAGTGAACTCTGACCTCAGGCACCTGTGGTGCCAGTTAGGTGTTTGCAGATTTCTAAGGAGTAAACTTAACCCAGGAAGCCATACAGCAGGGTTTCATTTAGCCTATCATTTATAAGATAAGTTTTTGTTATAAAAGTCTGAGTATTCAAGAATAAAGCAATAGTGTTTAATATCACGACTTTGTGTACATCTCTATTCGACCTGATTCTTGTAAAATGTTTAGACACACACCAGAACTATTGCTGGCGATAACCGGTGCCCAAAACAGGGATGACCTGGAGGTGAATCAGTCTTGAAAGGAAAGACACTGTCTCGACACCTATGGGTCACAGTGCTACAAGATAGCAGGCAGAGGAGGTATATAGTTTTTAAAATTTTTTTCATCAGGTCTAAAGCAGAGAGCATTAATATGGGACAGGGACAGTCTAAGGCTAGAGGACATTATTTGAAAGTCCTAAAGCAGATAGTTAAAGAAAGAGCCTTGGTAATAATAACAAAACATGTGGAAGAATTTATTGAATGTGTACAAAAATGTTGTCCTTGGTTTCCAGAAGAAGGAGTACTAAGTACTGAAAAATGGGAAACTGTGGGCAAGCAGATGAGTGAATATTTTAAACAGGAAGGTCAGGAGGCATTTCCTATAGGAGTCTTTTCATTTTAAAAATCTGTATGACTCCACATGGAAATGTTCCTTTGGATCAGAGTATATTAAAAAAAAAAGATTGATGTAGCTGTTCAAACTATTCAGCAGGAAGATAAGAGTAAAAAAAAGAATGGTGGCTTTTACCTTCAACACCACTTCCTCCTAACTTTAATAACCCAATTTCTGCTCCTTTATGGTCTAAAGAAGAAAATGTTAGCAGAGATAAGGGGCATATGAATATTGCTTAAAAAGCAATAGATAAAGGAAAAGAGATTCCATAGGGCATGAGAGAGAGTTATTGTTCTCTTTTCCCATGCTTGAGAGACCCGATCCAAAGATTTCAGGGATTGTTTTGAGAGAACACGATAATTTAGATTTTAAAACATTTAAAGAATTAAAATCAGCAACAAACAATAACCCATATGTTTTAGCTATGATAGGAATATTAGTTAGACAAATATTAACCCCAGAAGATTACACCATGATGGCAAAAATTGCTCTTATAACAGGGGATTACTTAATATGGAAAACTCAATTTTTTAAGAATTGTATTAGTCCAGCTAAAAGGAATGAAGTAGCAGGGTTAAGAATAACATTTGAAATGCTCTCTAGCATTGGTCCATGGACAAAAGTAAGTAAACAAACTGGGTATAGTTTACAGGCATACCAACAAATAGCTATTGCTGCTAAACAAGTATGGTTAAAATTGCCTAAAAAAGGAAGGAGGCAATACTTCAATTACAAAAATAAAACAAGCAGCTAATGAGGATTTTGCACAATTTCTTGCTATGCTGCAGCAGGCAGTTCAAAGGGGTGTGAGAAATCTGACAGCTTGTTTGCTCATAGCTCCTTTATCTAGATCTTGAAGTTAACTGAAAGAGGACTTAAGAAAAAGCACTAGATAACAGAGAGAGAGAGAGAGAGAGAGAGAGAGAGAGAGAGAGAGAGAGAGAGAGAGAGAGAGAGAGAGAGAGTTGTTTTTTTCATGGAGACTTGATAAAATAAAACAAAACAAAATAAAATAAAATGTTAAAAAGGGAATTTATTTGAAGTTATAGAAACAGAAAGTGACAGTGAGTATTTGTAGATGAGAAAGGTATGTGTTAAATAAACAAGGACAAAAGAAATGCTATATGATATTATGAAAGCTTTGAAGAAATAAATTTCAGAAAGACAAGATAATCAGGTCCATTTTAAAGTACATAACTTTATTATTAAAGACAATAATGGGACAATTGAGGATTTAGAAACAGAAGACTTCCTTCACAGAAAAGATTTAGGGCTATTCCCTTAAAAAGAAGTTATTTGGTTTACTCTAAGCTTAAGGATGGCAGGGGACATTCCAATTAGGCTGAGGGATTTTTGAGTGACTGCCTTCTCAAAAGTTATAGTTATTTATAGTTAAAATCAAGAAGTGTTAAATATCAGAACCTTTGAATGGGAAAATGTATTGTGAAAAATAGAATATTCTCTGCATTTTTCCTCTAGTTTCTTGGAGATTTGTCACCTTTGGTGGTGTTTGCATTTTGTTTTCTGGCTGTAGTGTGTATGTTTATCTGGTATCCTGTTTTTTTTTTTGTCTTTGTGTAATGTTTAAAGGGAGAGCAAGGTGGGGTTTCCCAGATTTGGGGGGCCTCTCTAGTTCTAAATGCTCTGACTACGTTTATGTGTCTATATGTGTTTGCTTTAAAATACAGGCAGAGGGAAGCTCTCAGCTGTCTCTCAGGCCTGCTGTTCTCTGTGTTCTGATTGGCCAATCTTCTTTTCATTCTCTCTTTTCAAAATTATTCTTTTTTTCCCCAAAAACTCATGACTTGGTGCCAAAAGGAGATTCTCCTGATAATCATGTTGTTTTTGGAGGAGAAGGGGTCCTGTTATTTTCTCTTATTTTCTATTGTCTCTTTTCTGGTCTGATTGAGAGTTTTATTTACTAATGTGGCAAATTATACTTATAAGGGACTTAGAAGAAATTGAAATTATCCCTAAACTTATTTTTTGAACTGGTCTTAATTAGTATGTTAAAATGGAGTATTTTTGATAATAATATATTATGGCTTCTCCAGAACCATAATGAACTAATGTTATGCTAAAACAGATAAGGGCAGAATAGCTTTGATAGAGTCTGGGAGTCTGCTAAAACCATTGTCAGCACAGACTTCTGAGTTATGGTGCTCTTAATCAGGCTTTAAAATTGCTAAAAAAAAAGGGGGAGAGAAAATTTTAGTATAGATTCAAAATATGCTTATATGCTTTAGTTCATATATATAAAAATAATTTTAGGGGAGGTGGGTGAGGAATGATAAAGAGTAAAGGTAAATAATTAGTGCATACTACCTTGATATCTCAAAATGTGAGGAATCTCCAATTCCCAGAACATCATTTTGTCAGTGAGGATAGAAAGCTCTTACAATAGTATTGAGAAATTAGAATGACACTGATACAGATAAGAAGAATTTGCAAACCTTTATATTTTGAAAAGGAAAATAATTTTAGGTAATTTTGAATATGAGTTTGGAATTTATAAGATTATTAAGAGATCTATAAAGAAAATCTTGTTATAAAAAGGAATTTTTAGAAACATCTGATGTCAAGAATTTTTTTTTAATGTATTACAAAGTTTTATGTATGATTAGTAAATTTTGTTTAAGAACAGATTCAGACAATTTTTTTTTGAAAATTTAAAATTGTGTTGCTATAACAATGAATGAATTAAAGTATCATCTATCACCATTGTAAATATTTGTCATAAGAAACTGAAGAATGCCTTACCAACAGGTTATATCTCTCAAGTTCTTTTTGGTCCAGAGAATTTGTGAAAAGCTGGTGAAAAGCTGTGCTCTTCCAGCTAGGGTTTCTTTTTTGTTTTTTGTTTTTTAGTTTTTGCAAGGCAATGGGGTTAAGTGGCTTGTCCAAGGCCACACAGCTAGGTAATTATTAAGTGTCTGAGACCGGATTTGAACTCAGGTACTCCTGACTCCAGGGCCTGTGCTCTATCCACTGTGCCACCTAGCCATCCCTGCAGCTAGTATTTCTTAAAGGGAATATTTGTATGTAAGATCAAAAGTAACTTACTTCATATCTGTTATTTAAGAAGAAGAAATTTTATATGTATCCTGGCACTGGTAAAAGTTTTACATTGGATTTTTGAAATTATTGTATATGCATATTATATATATATATATATATATATATATAAAACTAAATTCACAGAGAATATTATTTTCTTTTTGAAAATAGGAGTGTATTTGAACAAGAGGGAAACAAGCTTATAAAACAGAAATGTGAAAGAAATTTATGTGTAACAGATATTTAGTTATAAGGTTAACTTTAAGTGAACGAGATGTCAGCATGGAACCATTATGTTTCATGTAGGTTAAGAATTTAATGTTCAGTTTTAAAGAAGCAAAATGGTAAACTGTGGGAACACAGGCTATTCTAACAACCCTGCCACCTGGACAGTCTCAGGAGCTGTCACGTTGCCCTGAGAGATGAGGTGCGCTGGAGTCCTTGGGAGCTGGTCATTCCACCTCACAGCCCAAGGGCACAGGGCACAACTGTGTTTTACCACCTCCCCCCAACATACCCCCTTATCCTGTAATGGAAGATGCTGCACGTACACCCCGCTTGTTTACCCCCATTACCTCATTTTCTTTGTTCTACCCCAGAAGACCTAACTATATATATATATATATATATATATATATATATATATATATATATATATAAGCTAAGCAGTAATAAATTTGAGCTGAGCTGGATGCATAAGGCAGTGGTGGCTTGACTCCTTATTCTTAGCTCCCCTCCAGGAGGGAGGTCATTGCTGTGGGCCCCAAGGTGAAGCAAGCCAAAACAGTAAACTCAGAAGGGTGCATAAGAGATTGGGAAGTATATCTTAACTGCAATTATTTCCAATGATATTGAAAAAATGTGAGAGACTTTGAAAAATGATTGGGAAATTGAAAATTATGTAACCCATAGTTAGGTAACTTACTGAGGAGCAAAATGTTGAAAAGTTATGTGTTCTAGGTTTATCAATATAAGCTATTTTACTGCAAAAATGTTGAAGCCTGGAATTAATGATTGCTTGCTTTGTAGAGGTAATAAGGGAAAATATCTGAAGTTATGACACTCTGAGTTTCCTGAAATTTTTAAGCAATATGATGGACCTTATTCTAGACCTGTAGGTCTAAGCATAAATGCAATAACAGAAGAAACTACAAACTCCTTTTAAATCAACACAAAAGAATGAATAATATGCTACAATAATGGTATTAAAGGAACATTCACAACCATGTAACATTTTTACAGATAGTAAGTATAGTTATCATGTGGTCAGACACATAGAAACAGCTTTTATTAAACATAGCACTGATGAAGAATTATATCAACTCTTTAAAGAGTTACAAAAAGTTATAAGAAATAGATACAATCCTCTTTTATTGAACGTATAAATTCCCACACTGGATTGCCCAGGCCTATATATGAAGGTAATCATAGAGCTGATCAATTAACCCTTCCACTTTTTATAAGCTTAGTAGAAGAGCAAGCTAGGCAGTCTCACAAAATATTTCACCAGAATGCCTCTTTACTAAGGAAAGAATTTAAAATCACCAGAGAGCAAGGGAGGAATATAGTAAAATCCTTTCAACAATGCATTCCATATTTACCTACTCCTCCAAATTATTCTAAGAATCCTAGAGGCCAGGTTCCTAATGAATTGTGGCAGATGGATGTGACTCATTATGCACCTTTTGGAAAAATGAAATTCATTCATGTTACTGAAGATACATTTAGTTCATATCAATGGCAACAGCACAAAGTTCAGAGGCTACACAAGGTGTGATTGATTATTTATCCCATTGTTTTGCTATTGCAGGGATACCAAATCCATAAAAACAGATAATGGCCCTGGATATACTTCTATGGCATTTAAACAGTTCTGCCTATACTACAACATAAAGCCTATCACAGATATTCCCCATAACCCCACAAGTCAAGCTTTAGTAAAAAGGAAAAATAAAGATCTTAAGAGATTTTTGTAAGTACAAAAGAAAGGGGAATATATAGGAACAAAAGGGAAACAAAAGAGGAGAATAAATCTTGCCTTATATACTATGAATTTTTTAACATTGAAAGATAAACAATTAATACATGCAGAAAGATTTTTTTTAATAAGGCTATGCAACATGAAGAGAAGGACAGTTCCATTGTTTAGCAATAAATAAACATAAACAGGTAGGGCAGCTAGGTGGCACAGTGGACAGAATAATGGACCTGGAGTCAGAAAGGTTTATCTCTATGAGTTCAAATCCTGACTCAGATATTTACTTGCTGTGTGGCCCTGATCAAGTCACTCAACCTTATTTACCTTGGTTTTCTCATCTGTAAAATGAATTGGAGAAGGAAATGGCAAACCTCTCCAGTATTCTTGCCAAGAAAACCTCAAATGGGGTCACAAAGAGTGGAACATGACTGAAAAAAATGACTGAACCATAAACAAAACAATTAAAGCAACATTCCTCTGGAAGCCCCCACAAAAAGGAATGTTTTCCCTCCTCTGTGTGAGTCTTCATTCAACTTACTCATAATTGTATTCCAAAGTAAGGTGTCATAGGCCCATTGCTGCATTTGAAAAATATCCCATCTTCTTGTGCTATTCTGAGTCAAAACCAGCCACTCAAACTAATTGCTAGTATTTAGACTGCAGTCCAAGAAAATGATGGTTTTTCTGTACATGGATATGTGCTGCTTTTCTTCTTTAGGAGGAATTGATTAGGCAGAGAGGAAAATAATCACTTCTATAGCTACTACTACGGGCCAGGATTGTGCTGAGCATTGGTGCTACACTCTGGGAGGGAACAGCTGTTCTTATCCCCGTTTTTCAGTTAAGGAAACTGAGGCTGACAAAGATAAAATGGCTTGTCCAGATTCACACAGGCCATTTGTCTGAGGCTGAATTGGAGCTTGGATATTTTCCATTTCTAGAATGAACACTTGATTCACTGTACTTCTTTTCAGCATATACAGCCCTACCCCAGTGATGTATATATGATCTATAAATTCTGTAGAATTATATTTAAAATGTATGCCTCTGACATGATGATGATGATGATGATGGATGATGATGATGATGATGATGATGATGATGATGATGATGATGATGATGTTTGGTCTTCGTACCGGAAAATCTTGACATCAGGGAGGTGATGCCATGACAAGCATGTGAATTGGATTTGAGTGTGAGGAAGCTGTACTAAGTCATCAGGCTTACTTTCTCTTCCAGAGCCAGCCTTGGAGTGTTGCAGATTGTAGTCATTGTAGGGACATATCTTTCCTTCCTTTGTAGACTTTGAATGCTTTAGGGGCACATCATATAAATCCTTAACTTTGGTGTCTTAAACTTTTCTTCATTGCTTTCACATGTTGAATTGACTAAATAAATAGAAAAGGCAGCTATGTGAAGCAGTAGACAGAGCACCAGGTCCAGAGGCCAGGAAGACCTGAGTTCTAGTTGTGTGACCCTGGGCAAGTCACTTAGCCTCGTTTGCCTCAGCTCCTCATCTATAACATGAGCTGGAGAAGAAAAGGCAAGCCGCTAACATATCTTCACCAAGAAAACCCCAAATGGAGTTGTGAAAAGTGGACACAAAAGACTGAACAATAAAAATGAATAGAAAGAAGTTTCCTCTGGTGAAGTAAAAATCTTCAGATCTTTCTCCCCCTGCCCCACTTTCATTTAGATCAATGATTCTTAACTTCAGTCCATGGATAGTGTCCAGAGACCCTGTGAACCTAGATCGAAAGCTGTCTAATTAAAAACTGGACAAAAGAGTCAATAAATATTGAGAAAACACCTACTAATGCTGGGCAAGGTGCTGGAGAGCTGGAGATACAAAAAAGGCAAAACATTCCTTTTCTCAAGGAGTCACAATCTAATGGGAGTGACACTATGCAAATAATCATGCATAAACAAGTTGTAGATAAGATAAATTCAACAGAGGAAAGACACTAGAATTAACAGGATCTAGAAAAGCTTCCTGAGAATTTAGCTAGAATTTAAAGGAAGTCAAGAAAGCCCAGATGCAAAGATATGGAGAAATAACATTGATGGCATGGATGGGGAGGAGGGAGTTTGAGGGGGAGAGGGAGAAGTCAATTATGCAAAACAAAAAATTCAGAACTCCTAGTCTTGAGCTATTAGACAATGGGGAGAGGGGTTGAAAGTAGAGGCAGAATTTCTGTGACTATAACTAAGCCTGATTATGAAAAGACTTTTCCTATATGCTGGTGAGAAAAAAAATGTGCAAAATATGAATTCATCTTCAAAGATATTCAGCACTTTTTAGTGAAACTGTGCCTCTGCCCTCTAGAAATTTGAAAGGACTCTGGAACTGATTCAAAAAAGAAGGTAAATTAAAAAATAATATATTAGAGGTTTAGAAAAGATTCGGTCTCTGTGCTATATCATAGAGATCAAATTTCTTCTTTATTGGGTTAATTTCTTTGCTCTGTTTTCATTAAATATGAATTTGAAATTGCACTTTGTTACAGGAGCTATACAAGGTCATGGGACCTAGCTTGGATGTTTCCATTTATTTTGGTGAAATACAGCAGGTGAAAAATCATAGGATGTTGACAGTCCAGCTCACCATCCTATTCTAGTGTTTAATACCAAGGTCTCACAGATTTTCTCTCAGGGAATTGTGGAATTAGGTTAGTTTTTGGACCTCTTTCAGGTTGGCAAAGCAATCAAATTTCTCCCCTGCCCAACATTTGTTCGAGTTGCTCATTTTCTTGTTGAAACATACTTTTATAAATCAAAGTGAAGCAAGCACTAAGCAAAAGCTGATATGTGGGTTTCTTTCTAGAAAAAAAATTGCTACTTTTTCTTGGCATGCCACATTCTAAATTAAATAATCATTTATTTTTTATTTTGAAGAAATTCAGATGTGAATGTTTCCGGTCTTTCTTTTACTTTTAACTTGCACACACACACACACACACACACACACACACACACACACATACACACACATATGCATAAAACCTTTACAGCTTGTTGATTTCTTTCATTTTCCTTCCCATTCACTTTGGGAAATCAATTTCAGAAATAAATGATAGAGTTGTAATTGTTTATTCTTCATTTTTGAAGAGGACTAATGGCATCGTGGAGTGATATCTTCACTCAAGAGTAAATTGGATTTGATTGAACCAGAGGTGCACAAAGTTGTCAGTCTCACTCTCCCTGAATCATGAAAGTTTGGTGATAGGAGAGAAGTCAAGATGGCTAGCAATGGTTCAGCTTGCAGTGGAAGATCTTGGTATCTTTGATGTCTAACCAAGCTTTAAGCACTCCACAGAAAGAAAGTGAAAAATAGTATGTAAAAGTCTATGTTTAGACCACCATCTGGAGATGGACAGCATTTTTCACCATGAGTCTTTCAGGATTGTCTTGGATTATTGAATTGCTGAGAATAGCTAAGTTATTTACAGTTAATCATTGTACAATATTGTTGTTACTGAAGACATTGTTCTCCTGGTACTGCTCACTTCACTTTGCAGCAGTTACTGTCTTTCCAAGTTTTTGTGAAATCATTCTGTTCATCCTTTATTATAACACAATAATATTCTATTACAATCATATACCATGATTTGTTAAGTCTTTCCACAATTGATGGGCAACCCCGCAATTTTCAATTCTTTGTTACAGCAAAAGGGCTGCTAGAATATTTGCACAAATAGATTCTTTTCTCTCTTTTTAAAAAAGTCTCTTTGGTGGGGCAGTTAGGTAGCACAATGGATAAAGCTCTGCCCTGGAGTCAGGAAGACCTGAGTTCAAATGTGGCTTCAGACACTTAATAATTACCTAGCAGTGTGGCCTTGGGCAAGCCCCTTAACCCCATTGCCTTGCAAAAACCTAAAAAAAAAAAGTCTCTTTGGAATACAGACTTAATAATGGTATTGCTGGGTTAAAGAGTATGTGCAATTTTACGGCTTTTGAGCATCGTTCCAAATTGCTCTCCAGAATGTTGGGACAGTTCACAATTACACCAACACTACAGTTAGTATCCCAGTTTTCCCACATCCCCTCCAACATTTACCATTTTCTTTTTGTGTGATATTAGCCAATCAGATATGTGTGAGGTAGTACCTTAAATCTGTTTTAACTTTCATTTTTCTAACCAATAGTGATTTAGAGCATTTTTCATATGACTTTGGTTTCTTTGAAAATTGCCTGTTCATATCCTTTGACCATTTATCAGTCTTAAAAAATGTGACTCCGTTCTCTATAAATTTGAGAAATGAGATATTTGCTTTATCAGAGATACTTGCTGGAAATATTTTCCCTAGTTTTTTTGCTTTTCTTCCCATTTTGGTTACATTGATTTTGTTCATGCAAGAACTTTAATTCAGTCTAATCAAAATTATCCATTTTACATCTCATAATGATCTCTATCTCTTGTCTGGTCTTCAATTCTTCCCTTATCCATAGATCTGATAGGCAAAATATTCCACGTTCCCTAATTTGCTTAATGTCTAAATCATGTTCCAATTTTGACCTTATCTGGTATAACATGAAATTTTGATTTATATCTAGTTTCTGCCATATCATTTTTAAGTTTTCCCAGCAGTTTTTGTTAAACAGTGAATTTTTGTCACCAAAAGGAATTTTGTCTCTATTTAAAACCAAATTTCGATGATGATTTACTACAGTGTATTGTGTATCTAATCTATTTTGCTGATCCACTTTATTTCTTAGCCAATACCAGATTGATTTGATGATTACCACTTACTGACTTCCCAGGGGTCACCCAGCCAGGAAGTGTCTAAGGTCAGATTTGAATTCGGGAAGATGAATCTTACTGACTTCAGACCCAGTACTTTATCCATTGTGCCACTTGACTTCCTGTGAGAATAGTGTTATGAACTTCCAAATCTGCCCAGATATTTGGGTGTTGATATGGCAGTTTCAAAGATAGTTTCCCAATTTTCCTCCTTTTTTTGTATAGAAAATAGTTCATTTCTGTTGTTTCAAAGATGCCTTTATATTTATGCCTTTGCAAATAATTTATAAGGAATTGGAAAGATGCAGACAGTCTTAAATGCTACTCAAATATTAGGGAGAAAACAATAACAATTCTATCACATAATACATAATCACATACACAGTAATATTTCCAATGATTTCCCAATCTCATAATTCCTAATGATTATAATTCAACTATTCTATTATCATCTTTGAGATTTTATTTTGTTTTTATTATTTTTCCTGAGGAATATCTTAAAACTTAACTGCTTTCAGAAAATGGAATCAACCATACATAGTTAAGAACACAGACCTTCAGTTCTTTGTTTTTTCTAACAGCAAACTTTGATTTTCCTTACACAATATTTGTCCCTTAGGGTTCCCTTTCATTTTATTTTTGTCAGTATTTTCTGATTCTTACATTAACCAAGTATTCCATATACTCTTCCATGAATGCTTCCCAGAAAGCCATCAAATAAGACAGTCTTTTTTGGAAAGGCTAAAAGCAGTCCGCACAACTTATTAATATACTGAAAAAGTCTGAAAACATATTCAATGTTTAATCCTTAAGGACCTCCTATTCAGCAGTAGTTGGGGATGTGTTCTAATATCTCTTCATTGGAATCCTATCGGATTTTGTTACATTTATTTTTGATTTTTTTTGGTGAGTCATTGTTCTGTACGATTTGCATTGTTGTAGTTATTGTGTATATTGTTTCTTATCTGATCACTGGACCCAGAAGGCTCTGGAAAAGAAAACGAAGCTAGTGACAACACAGTACCCAGTCATTCAAATCCAATTCGTGTGTTGGTCATGGCATCACGTTCCTGATGTCTTGGTTTTCTTCAAAAAAATGAAGGACAAATATTATATTGTTTCTAAACTCTACTTACTATACTTTATATTAATAAGATCTTTCCATGCTACTTTTTATTTCTTATGCTCATCACTTCTTTAAAAAGCACAGTAATATTCCATCACATTCAGATACTACAGTTTGTTTTATCATTCCCCAATGGATGGCAAGATATTTTATTTTCAGTTCTTAGCTATCACAAATAGTACTGCTTTAACTTTTTTGGAATATAAAGACTTTTTTTCATATCAGTGGTTTCCCTGGTAATATAGACTCATTAATTGGTCTCTTGTTCAACAGATATGAACATTTTAATCACTTTATTTGCATAATTCCAAATTACTTTCTGAAATGGTTATACTTGTCAGCAATGAGTGTGCCTACTTTTCCACAGTCTCTCCAACATTCATAATTTTTGCCAATTTGCGTGGTGTGAAATGAAACCTTGGGATTGTTTTAATTTGCAGTTTTTAAAAAATTATTAGTGATTTGGAAAATTTTTTCAATTGGTTACACTTTGCAGTTTTTCTTTTGTAAACTATTTGTTCATATCTTTTGACAACTTATCTATTGGGAATAGCTATTATTTTTAAATATATTTGTTAAATGTTTATATATCTTGCAGTCCAAGCTCTTTTCAGAGAAATTTGATGCAAAGATATTTTCTCATTCAACCACTTCCATTTTGATCATAGATGTATTAATATTGTTTGTGCAGAACTTTTTTGGTTTTCAAGTTCCATCTTCTAGGGTAGATGTAATATTATGTTCCTTCAGACACTTCAATTCTTTTTTTAAGGTGACTTGTCATATCTCTTTCCTTTACCTCTGATCTACTCTTCTCATTTGATATTCTCCATTTCTCTTCTCTCCTTCAGCTAAGGAATGATCTTATTCCTTAGTTTTTTACATTTCTTTTACTCTTTTCACAAAAGATCCTTCACAATCTTTCACAAAAAAATTTCTTTCACTTTTCATCATCCATCTTTTTTTTATTCTAGTCCCTCACTTTCTAATTCATGTTCCCTATTGTTATCTTCTCCTCTGCTACCAATATCAGATATCCTTCTTCACTGCTATCTTCTTGTACATATTTAGAATGAAATTTCATAATAATGTTTCTTCTTTTGTCTTCTAGGTGTTCTAGATCATGGAAACAATTGAAGTTGCTTTATTTTGGATGCATAAATTCTGTTTTGAAGAGGTTTGAGAGTTTGTGTTGATTGGAGAAAAGTCTAGTCCACTATCTAGTTTATTTTATATACAGCATACCTACTCATTCCTTTGTCTGACCATGAAGACTATTAATAATAAAAAATTTCAAGTATTTTTCTAGGTTGGAATGCTTCATAAAACTAAAAACATATTCATATATTCTAGAAGATTTACCAAATGATTTTTTCAAAAAATACTAGTGAAGTAATCAGTTTTATAATTATAATCCTCACTTTATTGATGAAGAAATAGATGCAGAGAAGGAAAGTGACTTATAGTGCCAAAGAACTCAAATCCAGGGCATGGATTTGAACCCAAGATTTCCTGAATCAAAGACCAGAGTTTTTCTTGGGAAACCATGCTCCTTCCTATTGTAGGGTTTATCTCTGTTTTATTAATTTTTTTCTGTTTTACATTCCTTTCTTACCATTGTGCACTTTAAGGAAAAAAGAGATCTCTTGACAATAGACAAAAACAAGAACCTTAAATGCCAGTCAGCAACCTGACTTATGTAGCCAGGACTAAGAAAATGAATAGTAACAGAGAGTGGATGGTACAACAAAAGTCCCTTTAATTATAAATTGCTCAAATTAAATGAATTCTTTTTGATAGCATGGTATGAATAACCATAACAATGAATCTTGCCAATGAAAACTCCCACAAATATTTGAAAATTATCTAATTTCATTTTTTAAAAAGCTAGATTTTTTTGGTTCTCCAAGTAAATACCCTCAATATAATTTGGAAATTATCAAAAAGACAAGTTATGCTCAAATCCCTTGTAATAAGAAGAAAAGGGTCATACATGGCAAGACTACAATATATTGATTTGTTTCTCAAGAGCGTTTCATGAAAGAGATTACCTTTATTTTCAATAAATCCTGTAGAAGATCTTCCATAAATTGGTGGAACAAGTTTCTTGTTTATATGACCCATAAAACAGAGCCATCATCTCAATGAACAACTCTAAGCAGAAATATTACCAGTTACTTTCTGTTACATAAATGTCTGTTTTTAGAGATGAAGTTTTTAGCACCCATGACTCATTTGAAACAAAAACCTAGCTCTTTTAGGACTAAAATACTGATGAATAACCTATATTCCTAATGTAGGGGTATACCCAAGCACAGTCCTAATTGCACTGTCCTACTGTCCTATTTGTTTCTGGAATATCTCTCTATATGTAGAAAAGTCTAATTACTAACCCCTCTAAAAAAACAAAAACAAAAACAAATTAGGACTCTGTTCCAGGATGGACAAAGTTTAAAGGCTTTAAGTTCCTTGGTAAAGTAGGTATTTTGGGAGCTGTTCACTTGGGTAAACAAGCTGGACTTGGATACTCATTGCCGCTTTGATTTTGGTTATTTATAAAATATACAAATATTTCCAAGTTTTTCTGAATTCATTTATCATTTTATCAGATATAATAATTCTCTTATTGGTTACAGAGCATTAACAATTTTGATTTTTAATAATTTATATTTCTTCTGAGGACTAGAGAATAGAATAATAAAACTGAAATCAGAATGAACTTAGTTTAAAATACTACTTTAAACACTGATCCATGTGACTGTGGGTAAGACATTTAATCTCTGTTTCAGCTTCCTCATCTGTAAAATGGAGATTATAACACCTACCTCAGAGGATTGTTGTGAGATTCAAGTAGAAAGACATAGAAAAAAGCACTTCATAAACCTTGAAGAGTCACATTAATGTTTGTTCTTAAAAACTTTCACCACATACTTTTTAGGGAAAGAGCTCATTTTGAATTGTATTTATAATCAATTCTATATTGATTCTGGATATCAAACTTTGCTAAAGAAATTTACTCTAAGTATTTTTTTTCCTGAGGTAACTATTTCCATTTACATTGATTTTGGAAAAAAAGCTTTTCCATTTTATGTAATCAGAATTGCTCACATCTATGATCTTTTATGATCACCACTATACCTTGCTTAGTAATGCATTCTTCCCCTAGCCAGAGTTGAGAAAGGTATTGATTTCTCTTTAATTATTTAATGATGGTTTATATTTAGTTATATATTCATGTGGGGTGTACTATGGTATATGATATGAGATATTGATCTGAATTCAATTTTTGCCAAATTGCATTGTCATCTTTTTCAAATAAGGAATGTTGACCTTGGGTTCATTGAACTCTACAGAATTGCTTATTTGTTTACATAATCACATCCATTCTTCAGTTTTTAAAGAAACTAATCATATAGTTTAGACAATTTCTTTTTTATCATATAGTCTGAGATATGGTACTGCTAGTTCCCCTTTATTCCTAATTTTTCGTGATTTTAAAAAATTTCCTACATCTTATTTCATTAGCTGAATGCTTATTCTTTTAGTTTTATAAAGGAATCTTTTGGTAGTTTGGTATCATTCTAAATCTTTAAATTTATGTAGTATCATCTTATTATATAACACAACCATGAGTAATAGTTCTCCAATTGTTTAAATCTTCCTTTATTTCTCAAAAATATTTTGTATTTATATTAAAAAGTCCTAGGTGTCTTTGTGAGGAGACTCCTAGATAATTTATACACTTTATAGTGATTTTGAATGGAATTAATTTTTCTATTTCTTCATATTGTATTCTTTTAGAAATAAAGCAAACATGACTTTTTGTGGATTAAATTAGTACTACTCTTCGCAGCAGTTGTAATGAAGGCTTCTTGAGTTTGAAGAATTTAAAAATGAGGAGATAACTTGATCAATTTCTGCTATCCATTTTAGTTTCTTCATTTAAAGACAGATACCTCTCCAAGTGAGTGATTATGTGGTAAAACAAGTGATCACAATGAGGAGAGGGAAAAGAGAACCTTTGCACATTATAAATTCCAAAGATTTATTAAAGTATCTTCTTTATAGATAGGGATGAGTGGAAGTTATTAGGGGCCTCCAACTTCTGCCATAGTGAGGTGATGGTATGGAAACTCTGGGATAGTGCAGCTAGATGGCTCAGGCTTGAAGTCAAGAAGGTTTATCCTTCTGAGTTTAAATTTGACCTCAGTCACTTAATAGTTGTGTGACCCTAAGCAAGTCACTTAACCCTGTTTTCCTCAATTTCCTAACCTATAAAAATGAGTTGGAGAGGGATATGGCAAACCTTTCCAGGATCTTTGTCAAGAAAACCCCAAGGGGTAGCTAGGTGGTGCAGTGGATAGAGCACTGGCCCTGGATTCAGGAGTACCTGAATTCAAATCTGACATCAGACACCAGGCTGTGTGGCCTTGGACAAGTCACTTAAACCCATTGTCTTGCAAAAAAAATCCTAAAAAAAGTACCCCAAATGAGGTCACGAAGAAGCAGATACAACTAGAATGACTGAACAACAAATGGATACCTTTAGAGACAGCTTTTCCTTTTTATACAGGAAAAGTCTCATCTCTGACTTTACACTCCTTTTTAGGAGTTTTGTGATGGTGGTTGTTTTGCCTCTATAGACCTTTCAACACAGTAAGTGGTTGTTGGGCAATGTAAGAGAGTGAGAATGGGATGTTACCTGATTTAGTCAGAGCTGGCTAACAAGGGACATCTGGAGAATCTGGGATCAGAGAAATACATCTCAATGAGGTATCTAGAGCTTTGATTTTGTTTTTTTTTTTAAAGCAAAGGATAATGAACACCTTCCTTAGAGGCAACTTATGGTATAGTAGATAGAGCAATGGGACTAGAGTTAGGAAGACCCAAGATATTTACTATTAGTGTGATCCTGGATAGGTCACATAACCTCTGTTTCATTTTCATCTTTTGTAAAATGAGGGCAATTATAGTACCTACTTTAAGGGTTATTATGAAGATTAAATGAGATAATATTTGTAGAAAGTTCTTAGCACAGTGTCTAGTACATTCTAGGAGCTTATTATAAAAATGCTGATTCCCTTCCCTTCCCCACTTATGTGGCAATTATCATTCAAGAGCCTAGAGAATCTCCAATAAGGAGATTATAAATGTAGTTATGAGTTCTGACTCATGCCCTATTGGGATTATACTTGTGAAATGTTAACATAGATTCCATAGAGGAGGAGGAATAAATTTCCACAAAATGAAAACCATTTAAGAAAATAAAGATCTTTTTTATATGCATGCATATCATATATTCTATAGCAAGCAATACCATTTAATTTACTTTTCTGAGAGTATTAAAAAGCTGGACATATCTTTAAGGCTTTCAGCTGTAGATCTTCCTTCAAGATGAGTGACCTCTTAATGTCTATTCTTGGGCCTAATCATTCAATCGGTTGTAAATCCAATTATTACATAGTCTTCAAAAAAGAAAGACTAAACTCTCTAGCCTTGACTTTCTATTATAACAATTACCTATGAAATTTGGGGAAAATAAAATATTTCCACAGGTATAATGATTCATATAACTTTGTTTTTTTGTTCTATTTTGTTTTTTGTTTTTAAAAAATATAGTGATGACATCAATAGTGATAAACATATACATTTGTAAACATAATCTTTGAGCTGTTTATACAAGAATCATGGTAAATGTGCTTTTAATCATTGTGAAACAGTTTATATTGTTCAATAATTATGATGAGTTAAATTTCAGCAGATTGGCCTATTTTTTAAAATATATCTCACTGATCAAGAACGGGAAAGTTCTCAGAAGTCATATAGTCTAACTCTTTCATTTTATAAATGAGGAAACCAAGGTTCAGACTGGAGTTAGACTGGGAAGGGCTTTAAATTCTAAACAATAGTCTATATTTTATTCTACTGGTAATAAGGAATCATGGCAAATTATGTTCAAATTTGCACTTTAAGAATATTCAGATGTTCTATAGCAAGAAATATTAGGAATTATTAGGAATATAACTCAATGGATATAACTCTGCTACCCATTTTATGTCCTTATCTTTCCATAAGTATGTTGTTAAGTCATTTAAGTCTGACCCTTTGTGACTCCATTTGGAATTTTCTTGACAAAGATACTGAAGTGGTTAGCAATTTTCTTCTCCATCTCATTTAAAATTTTATTTATTTATTTAATAATGGGGTTAAGGACTTGCCCAAGGTCACACAACTAGGCAATTATTATGAGTCTGAGGGCAAATTTGAACTCAGGTCCTCCTGACTCCAGTGATCTATCCACCACAGCACCTAGCTGCCCCTTCTTTATCTCATTTTACAAATGAGGGAAGAGTAAATAGTAAAGTGACTTACCCAGGTCACAAAAGCTGGAAGGTGTCTGAGCCACATTTGAACCCAGGAAGAGAAGCCCTCCTAACTTCAGGCCCTTCAGTCTATTTACTGGGCCACCTAATTTAGAGGAATATGTGAGGCAAAGGGGTTGCTCGCATCTCCTAGTTTCTGGAAATCCTCTTTTCACATCCTTGAGGTCATTCCTTGAAGTATGATAAATTTGCATCTAGTTGTTCTTTGGCTTCCAATGAAGACATTACCAGCTGATCTGGGGATGTCATTTAGAACAGTGATGAGAAGTCCATTATTCTCTATAACCTAAAAAGTCTTCCTCTGGGAAGAGGGAGTAAGGCAGAAACCAAGGTACCCCCCACCCCGCCCCGTTCTCTGGGATGTGCTAGAAATCATGCATTCCAATTCTGGAATTCCACCCTTTAAAGTAACTGCATGCTTTTTTGTTTTTTTTTGGGGGGGGGGTGGGGGAGGCAATTAGGGATGAGTGACTTGCTGGCCTGGGGACCTCAAGTGTCTGGGGTCAGGACCAGTGCATTATGACCCAGAGGTGGTGACAAAATCCCCAGGCAATTGGAACAAACTTCTGACTGCTGTCATTTCACATCATTAAATGACTTTTGAAACCTTTTTACATTAATATAAGCTCTTTGGATTGACTGAGATATGTTCTTTCCTATAAGGTATCAGAACTACAATGGGACATAACGGCTTCAATCCTTCTCTTACATATCTTTATATTTGTCAACCCAGATAAAATATGAGCATCTCAAGGGCAGGGACTATTTCATTGTTGTCTTTGAATTTCTAGTGCCATGGACAAGATCTGATCCACAGTAAGAAGGAAGGAGACAATTATTCATTAAACCCTTACTCTGACAGCCAATGTGCGAAATATCTTACAAACATCTCATTTAATCCTCCTATAACCCTGGCTATTCATTGGAAGGACTCTCCTGAGGAAGGAACACTTCATTTTTTCGCTTAACCTCCTCAGTAGCTGTGACATCGAGAACCCAAAGGAGCAGAGGATATGTTTTTAAATAGAACTAGGAACTTGACTAGGTTCAAGATGAAGATCAGCTATAACATAGACAAGCTTTTTAAGTGGAATAAAAGTGCTATTATTTCTTTGCATTCACCCTTCAGATAGACTTTGCACTGAAAAATCTGAGTGCAGTAAAGAAATTTAATAAAACACAAGCAAATCGGCTAATCTTGCACATCATCCTAATTTTAAAGGTACAGATAAATACAATGTTGTTCAATAGATTAAAACAAAAGGCTATGTCTGTAATTCAAATTGAAGGAGAAGACAGTCAGGAAAACCTATGAGGGAACAAAATTTTCTAGTTTGTTTTGAAGGCCTCTAGGGTTGTTGGATCTATTGAGTATCCAAATTTGGTTTTTATTAATGTCTCAATTTGTAGATTGTACAGTTTTAGAGTGTTAATTTTGGAAAGTAGCCTAGATCATTTCAGCATGCCAGAGTCCCTAGAGTAAACAAGTATATCATTTAAACAGTTTATCACACCTTACCACTAAGTCTACTAGATCCTGAAAAACTGAGTTTCTGAATTTGTGAATAAGCACAATGATGTTTTACAAATCATGATTTTATACAAATCAAGAGGCATAATGTAATAAGGAACAGGCTATGCTGGATCTGGAAAATCATATTCAAAAATTGTTATTTTCAACTTTGTTTACATAGATGACCAATAGTCTTTCTATATTAATATACTTCAAACATTAATAATTTGCTTATTATTTGTATTTTAACCTTAGCAAATAAAAACAAAGAACTTATTTATTTGCTTTTGGAATGTTTGCTTTGTTATAAGTCTGTCAGCATCCATATCCTCATCTGATCTTTTTTTATTTAGTTCAGTTTTTTCCCAGATCTGTTTAAAATTCATTTATACCAATAAAGTGATCTCATTGCATGGATGGATATTTCTTCCTACAATGCATATCACAATTCATGTACATCAGCCTAGCTTTTTCACAGTACAGTATATAGTATGGGAGAACTTACTTTTTTTATAGCATCACAAACTTATTAGGAAGTGACTTCTGTCACTTCATATGAGTTTTGTACTCATCTTTGTCACTGTTATGGGCAGCTAGGTCATATACTGACCTTGGAGTCAGGAGGACAGGAATTTGAATCCAGCCTCAGACAATTGTCAGCTCTGTGACCCTGGGCTAGTCACTTAACCCTGATTGCCTCTAATCCAGGATAATCTCCAGTAGTCCTGATTTATGTCCTACCATTGAACCCAGATGGCTCTGGAGGATAAAGTGAGTTTGGGGCACAGCCCACCTCACTCAAATTCAGTTCATGTGCTTGTCATGTCATCTCCTCCCTGATGTTGTGGTCTTCTTTGAAAATGAAGGACAAGTATTATTATTTGTCACTATTTTAATATCTCATTATGTTGACATAACAATTTGTTCAGCAACTCCTCAACTATTGGACTTAAAGGTTTTTCCAAATTTTTTTCTTTTGAGAATAAAATGGATCTAGCTATTTTTGGATAGATGTTTTCTTCTTTTAATAATATGTTCTGGCTAGAGTCAATTTATTAAGCATTTATTAAAAGCATGTGCCAGTTTCTGAAGATACAAAGATAAATAGAATAATACCTGTCCTCAAGGAGCATGAAGTCTACCGGGGCACAATAAATATGCAGGAAAGTAAGTCCAAAGTAATAATAGTAAAACAGCATAACCCACAGTATGGGAATTGCCAAAGGCTTCTTAACAGAGCTAGGTAACTTTTGATCTGAGAAGAAAGCTAGAAATTCCTAGAGTTGAGCAATAGAAGTGTCCCAATTATGGTGGACAACTTGAATAAAGGTGTGGAGAAGGGTAGAAGGTCTCATACAAAGATTAGCAAACTGTCAGATTGACTAGACTATAGAATACTAGAGAGATAGTAGCATATAATCAGCCTACAAGCATAGGTTGAAGCTAGGTTGAGAGATTTTAAAATTAAAACAGAGGAGTTTGTGCTTTATGTTAGAAGGGAACCACTTTATGCTATTAGGGAACCAATGAAGCCTCTGAAAAGTCAAGGATAGGAATAATAGTTTGATGAGTACATATAAAAAGGACTGGAAAAAGACACAGAGTGATAATTAGCAATTATAATAGTCTAGGTGAGAAATTATAAGGATTTGATAGGATGGCTGTGAAGTGATAATAGAGAGGTGATTTAAGGAGTTAGATGGAACTAACAAGTTTGGTTACAGATTAGATATGAGAGAAAGAGTAGTCAAACAAAACTAGATTAGAAAGCTAGAAAAATGCAGGGGCCCTTAGGTTGTTGAAATTTAAGAGGAGGGTGAGTTCCCAAGCAAACATATTATCATGAGTTTTGATTGGGATATTTTAAGTTTGATATATCAAAATGATATCCCTGTAGAAATTTCCATCTGGCAGCTGGACATGCAGGACAGGAGCTAAGGCAAAAGATGGGGGGGTGGTTAGGAAAATATAAACTTGGGAGTTGTCTGCATAAATTCGATTTGTATTTATCTGAACTGATGAGATCACTGAGTATAGAGAGAAGAAATCTCAGAACAGAGGACTTTGTATGCTCAGGAATAAAAAATCTAGTTTAATATGTATTATTCACATTTTCTTTAACATTCTGGGATTTTGAAGTGTAAATGCCTCACATTGAAAACTGAACAATCAACTATCCAAGTTGGTCCAAGCTGGCTCTAGCTTGTCCATTAGAATACCTATGAAAGGAGGCAAGCTTTGGATGTAGACACTGATTCTATAATTGAGAAGGATCAGTCATGTGAGAAGAAAAAACCCAACCATACATTGACATAAAAACCTAGCCAGAAAAGGACTTGCAAAAGACTAAATTGGTCAGTAGTGTCAAAAACTCCAGTGATGTCAAGGATGTAGATGTTAAGGATGAGGACAGAGAGAAGGCTATTTAGAGTTAGCAAGAAGGAGATTATTGGTGATCTTGGAGAGAGAAACTTCAATTTGATCTTTGTAAGGAAAGCCAGATTGTTTAAAAAAATTGGAAAAGAGAAAGTAGAAACAATGAAATGAACATAGGAAGCAATTTTCTAGGAAATGGAAGAGAAAGGAAAATAATTTTAGAATAATTAAAGTCAATGATAGGGTCAAATGAAGTTTTTTTTAAAGGATAGAGTGGACCAGGGTGTGCTTGTAAGCAGCAGGGAAAGCCAGTTAAAAAGGAGAAGAAAATTAAAGCAAAAAAGAACAGGTCATTGAAGACTTCAGAAGATATAATGATAATGATAATTAACATTTAGTCCTTTGACATTTCCAAAGTGCGTTGTATTTATCATCTCATTTGATCCTCATGTGAGATAGCTACTATTGTTGTCCCAAGTTTACAAATGAGGAAACTGAGTCTAATAGAGACTAAATTATTTTCCTTGGTTCACACAGCTCTTAAATGTCTGAATTAGGATTTGAACTCTGGTCTTTTTGATTTCAAGCTTGGCACTTATTCACTATGTTGTCTAGCATGGAACACAAGTAGAGGGATTGCTATAGGCAAGAAGTAGAGCTGCCTCATCCGCTGCCTGAAGCAAAGAGAGAGATAATGGTTTAACTCTATTGAGGTCATTTGAAGTGTGAAACTGGGAAGAAGATAATATCTGATGGATAGTTTAAGTTATCTTCAGGTGCTTTCCTCTATAAGATATCTATCTCCACTCCTCTTCCTCCTCTCCATTTTCCTGGTTATGATTTATATTTTTCATCATCATGATCTCAAAACAGTCAAAACTGCAAATGACTCAAAGGACAAAGATCAATGATACATACAAATAGGCTACAACACATTGCCCTGATATGCTCTTGAGATGTGATAAAAATATTATTATTTAGTATATGTATGACCTTTAGTGGAATTGCATAGTTGTATAGTATAAATGAAAGAAAATCAAAGTATATCCTGAGGGATGCATTGTTACTCTTGAGGATTTGGCTTTTTTTATTTTAGGAAGAATTCCAACATTAAGCTGGATCCTCTCTGGGAGACTCCTAGAAGGGCATACCTGAGAATTGCACAAGATGAGAAGTGCGTTGATCAAGTCATAAACCCATCTGTGACTGTATCATTTTGACAATACAAGACAGGTTATCTAGGCATGTGGTTTTAGGGAGGTTTCCATTTCAGGTCACCTATACTTATGCCTGACTAGTAGAAATTCTCTGAAGAAGCTTCTGTCTGTTTTGCAAACAAATTGGATTCTGCTGTCCCATGAACTCTGGAAAGAACTTAGTCCCAATTGCAGAAGAAATAAAAAGAGGGTGAAAGTCCCTATACCAGAGTCAGGGAATCAAATCTGGCCTAGAACAATTTGTTATCAGTACAAAAGTTATCCATGGCTTTAGATGACAGATACCAAGAGCCAGTCACTTAATTTATGATGGTCTATCCTGACACCATGTTCATTTGGTGTTTATTTCCTATTTGAATTGTGCATGTATTTATTCTGCCTCTGATGAGGTGTTTGATTTCTGAATGGTCAATTCACATCTCTCTATCTTATCTATAAAATGGGGTCAGGGTTGTCCAAAATGACAAATGCGGACAATGCAATTTTATGTGGGTTTACTAAATGCTTTAGTAAATGATGCCAAGCTACCCCAAAACTCACACTAAAATGGCAGATCAAAATATATTGTCTATTATTTCCATAAAAACTTTGAAAAGTAAGGTTGGACAATCCTGGATTAGATGGTCCCTTACAACTCCAATATTTTGCTATTCAGCAAATTGAAAGCATTGTAAATAATTGCTTTTGTGCTCACTATGTTTTAATTAGCAAAGATTTTTTTTCCAGCTGTACTTCCATTCAATTCATTTGACACAAACACATGGAGAGTGTATAAATCATTTCTAATAGTGGAGATAGATAGATAGTACATTGAGTGCATTACCTAGAAAGACTTTAGTTCAAATCTATCCTCAGACACTTAATAGTTGTGTGACCCTGGTCACATCATTTAACCTCTGTTTGTCCCAGTTTCCTGAACTGTAAAATAGGGATAATAAAAGTACCTACCTCACAGGGTTGTTGCTTGAGGTTCAAATATGATAATATTTATAAAAGCATTTAGTACAGTTCCCATTATAAAAAAATTATATAAATGTTTGTTTCCTAGAATCCTTTTACAGTTTTAAACCATCTAAGGATTATACAAAATAGGTAGCCAGATTACTTTACAACCACAATGTAAAAGAAATGACATAGAGATTCAAGAAATATCTTAAAAATAGTTACTTGTTTACAAATGATATTTTGATAGATGTGCTATTAATTCTTTCAAAAATTAAAAAAGGACCAAATACTAGTTGAAAAGTTTCACAATGGGGTAGTTAGGTACCATAGTAGATAGAGCACCAGCCCTAAAATCAAGAGGGCCTGAGTTAAAATTTAACCTCAGATACTTAATACTTACTTAGCTGTGTGACCTTGGGCAAGCCACAATTCCATTACTTTGCAAAAACAATAACAAAGCAAAAAAAAGTTCCACAAAAGGTTAGAATTTAATTAATTGCTGTTTTTGATTTTAGAGGCATTTTCAACATTTATGGAATCTGAAATATTTTTCATTGAAATAAATATATATATATTATATATAATATATATGTGTATATATACATACATACATACATAATTTTGCATACCTGCTATCATTTTTTATAATGAACAGCCTGTCTAAAAAAAGTTGCAAACCATTTGAAAGAAGTTGAACTAAGGGAAAAAATATTTCTATTGGAAACAAAATCTGGGAGAAATTAAGCATTTAGTTTTTTACTTATAGAAAAACTAAGCTGTATGTGTTTTTACTTGCAAGATGAAGTAGAGAATTGGTTATTAATTTTGTAAGCATTATTTTTGCTTGAAATATTTAGATAAGTAATTCAGAGTTGAGTTTTTATCTTGCTATATTTAAGTAATTTCTTCAGTTTCTGAGCTTATATAGATTTATTCTTGAGCCCATTTCCTCCTATTTTTTCTTTTTTTCTTTTTGCAATGCAATGGGGTTAAGTGACTTGCCCAAGGCCACACAGCTAGGTAATTATTAAGTGTCTGAGGCTGGATTTGAACTCGGGTACTAGTGACTCCAGGGCAGTGCTCTATCCACTGTGCCACCTAGCTGCCCCCCTCCTATTTTTCTAACATATTGACTGTACAATTATCTTTTTCTCTGCCTTTCTGTTCCATCTCTATCTCTTTGTCTTTGTCTCTGTCTCTGTCTCTCTCCCCCTCTTTCCCATTGCTCCCCTTTTCTGCTTTACCATACAAGTAAACCCTTCTATATGCACAAGTAATTCAACTCAGTCCTCTCTTCCCCAAAAGATTGCCTCAAATCATTCCAACTCTCAGTAAATTATCTCTCCCCATCTGTTGGCTGCTTCTCTGTTTCCTACAAACAAGTCTATATCTTCCTCATTCTCAAAAACTCTGACTTGATCATTCCACCTAGGTCAGTTATCATCCTTCATCTTTTTTCCTTTGTGGTTAAACTCTTTGAGAAGATTACCTACAGTAGGTACTTCCACTTTCTTTTCTCTCACCTTTCTCTTGACTCTCTGCAGTCTGGTTTCTGACCTCTTTATTCAACTGAAACTGCTCTCTCCAAAGTTACTAGGGATTCTTTTTTTTTTGGCAAGGCAATTGGAGTTAAGTAACTTGTTCAGGTTCACACAGCTGGTATGGGTCTGAGGTCAAATTTGAAGTCAGGTCTTCCTGACTCCAGGGCCTGTAGTCTCTCCATTGTGCCACCTAACTGCTTCCAATGATTTCTTTCTTTTTTTCAGTGCCACAGACATTTATTTAGAGTCACCAATAAATAGACTATTAATTTTTAAAAATTATGAATTTATAAAACAATAAATAAATAGATGAATGAATGAGCTACCACAATCATATGTGACTAAGTACTGACAATACAATGATAAAAACAAAACAACCCCTGTCTTCAGGGAAGCTTACTTTCCATCAAGGACCTTAGACTGCTAACTATAACCATAGCTTATTTGAGCTAGAAGGGACCATAGAGTTTATCTAAACCAGGCTTCTTACATAAGATCCATAGACTTTTCAAAATGTATTTTGAAATATCTTTATAATTAATTTCCTTTGGAATGCTTTGTGTTTTATTTTATACACTTAAAAATTTGATGTTAAAAAGGAGTCTGTGTGCTTCCCCAGTCTGCCAACAGGGTCCATATTGCAAAAAAAGGTCAAGAACCCTTGATTTAATCTTTCTTTAAAATTTATTTTTCAATTACATGCAAAGATAGTTTTCATCATTCATTCCTTTGCAAGCTTTTGAGTTCCACCTTCCCTTCCTTCTCCCTCCTTGTGGCAGCAAAAATTTGATATAAGTAGTACATGTACAATTGCTTTTAACATTTCTATATTAGTCATGATGTGAAAGAATTAGAATTATAAAAGAAAGAAAATAATATAAAAGAAGTTTTAAAAAGTGAAAATAGTATACTTTGCATTCAGAATCCATAGTTTTTTCCTCTGGATATGAATGGCATTTTCCTTAATAGATCTTTTAGGATTGTCCTTGATCACTGAACCATTGAGAGTAGCTGCATCCATCATAGTTGATCATCTCACACTATTGCTGTTAATGTGTACAATATTCTCCTGGTGCTGTTCAGCATCAATTTATGCAAGTCTTTCCAGACTTTTCTGAAATTTGGCTGCTCATTGTTTCTTACAGGACAATAATACTCCCAAGAACATTCATATACCATAGTTTGTTCAGCCATTCCTCAATTGATGGGCATTACAGGGAATATTTCACAAAATTTCATAAATGTATCTATTAATTATCCTTAACTTTGCAATGTCTTTCTCCTTCTTTTTGCCTTTTAATTGAATCTATTTTTCTTTTACTTTGTCTGAGATCAGGATTGCTGCCCCCACCTATCTTTTTACTTCAACTGAAGCATGATATATTATACTCCAGTTTTTTTACCTTTACCCTATGTATATCTCTCTGCTTGAAATGTGTTGCTCACAAATAACATATTGCAGGATTATGGTTTTTAATACATTCTGCTATCTGTTTCTGTTTTGTGGGAGAGTTCATCCTATTTACGATTAAGATTACTACTTCTATTGGACAGAGAAGCAAGATTAGGGGAAAAATTTTAAAATTCAAAAATAAATAAATTATAAAAAATAAAATGATTTAATAATAAAAGGATTACTAATTCTCTATTTCCCTCCATTCTATCTTGCTCTTCTTTGTACTTTTCTCTCTCTTGTACCCTTCTCCTTCCTCACAAAGTTTTACTTCTAACTACAGCATCTCTTAATCTGCCCTCCCTTCCACCAGCCCTCTTTCCTTTTCTTCTCCCTTTCCCTTTTTACTTTTACTTTAACTTTACTTATCCCATCTCTATTATCAGCCTCAGCTTTTTTCTTTCTTTCCTTTCCCCCCTCTTCCCTGTAGGGAAGGATAAATTTCTAAACTCATTTGGGAGTAAGTTGAGAGTAAGATTTACTCAGGGCTCACACCCTCCCTTCTTTCCCTTAACTATAGAAGGTCCTTATGCCTCATCATGTATTATTATTTAGCCTCTAATGCCTCTTTCTGCTGTTATAATTCTCTCTTTCGTATCTTAAGTGTTTTACACCTGTCTTGTACCCACATCCTTTGTCAAAGTATATATGGAGTGGGGGGATTGCAAGTCCACACACAAATTTGCCCTCACCTCTATCAACAAGTTAGGAAGTCAAACAGTTAAACTGTAGAGTCTGACCACAGGGCAGGGCTTTTATACAGGTAGAGAATAAAACCCATGATTTATCTAACACCAATTTTGAGGGTCATAAATAAGTAATTATAAATGACTAGGAAATTCACACCTGGACCAAACATGCCTTACTTCGCACTATAGAAGGTGGTATTTTATCTGGGACCTGAAGGAAATCAGGAGATGGATAATGAGTAGGGAGAGAATTCTGGGTATAGAAGACAGCTGTTGAAAAACCAGTCAAGAGATAGAGTGTCCTGTTTGAGGAAAAGTAATGTCAATGTTATGAGATTACAGAGAAAGGAATAAATTCTAAGAAGCTTGGGAAGGCTAAAGGTAGTGGTAAAATATGAAGGACTTTGAAGGCCAGAGGATGCTATATTTGATGTTAAAGGTGATGGGGAGTCATGAAGCTTTTTTTTTTTTTAGGTTTTTGTAAGGCATATGGGGTTAAGTGGCTTGCCCAAGGCCACACAGCTAGGTAATTAGTAAGTGTCTGAGACTAGATTTGAACCCAGGTACTCCTGACTCCAGGGCCGGTGCTTTATCCACTGTGCCACCTAGCTGCCCCTTGTGCCACCTAGCTGCCCCATGAAGCTTCTTGAGTAGGGATGTGACATGGTCAGATCTGTGTCTTTGAGAAGCTTTGGGTACTGAGTGGAGGAGGTCTGGGAAAGACTTATGGAATGCAGATCCAATAGCAGACTATGTCAGTAGTCCAGGAGCAAGGTTATGATAGCCAGTAGGAGGGTGTTGGCAACGTCAGAGGAGCATATGTGAGAAATGTTATGAAAGTAAAATCCACAGACCTTGGCAATAGTTTGGATGAGAGAATGGGAATGAAGAGGCAAGGAGGAAACCTATATAATGAACCTGGGTTACTGAGACAATATTGGAGCTATCAATAATATTAGAAAATTAGGAAGAGATGAGTTTGGATGGAAAGATAATTCAGTTTTTATTGTTGTTGCTGTTCATTTATGTCTGACTCTTCGTGATCCAATGAACCTTAAACACATCAATCAGTATTACTCATGGGGTTCAGTAAAGATACTGAAGAGGTTTGTCAATTCCTTCTCTGGTAGAATAAGGCAAATGGAGATTAAGTGACTTGCCCAGGATCACACAGCTAGCAAGTATCTGAGGCTTGATTGAACTCAGGTCTTCCAGATTCCAGGTCCAACACTCCTACTCAGCTATCTAGCTGCCTCCTAAATGAGTTTTGGCCATGTCAGATTTAAGGTATATAGTAGAGATATCCAGTTTTGAGATGTGCAAGACTGTTACAAGACCGAAAGTCAGTAGAGAGCATAGAGCTGGATTTCTGTATAGTTTAGGTTATTTTAAAAAAGGACAAGAATTTGAGAATATCTGGAGGAACTAACATATTTTTTAAAAAATCATTAAAAAATTTTATTTGTTCTTCCTACTACATACAATGGTAGTTTTTAACCAATTATGTTTTTAGGTTTTTGTAAAGCAAATGGGGTTAAGTGGCTTGTCCAAGGCCACACAGCTAGGTAATTATTAAGTGTCTGAGGTCGGATTTGAACTCAGGTACTCTTGACTCCAGGGCCGGTGCTCTATCCACTTCTCCACCTAGCTGCCCCCCAATTACTTTTTTTGCAAGGTTTTGTGTTTTACAAATTTTCTCTTTCCCTCCCTCTACAGAAACTAATCCAATATAGGCTCTATGTTTATAACAATGCTAAACATAGATTGGAATTGAAGAAAGGATCCCAAAGGAAGAAAGATAACATTAGAGATAACAAAATTACACAATACGCAAGTCAACCTTTAAAAATTGAAAATAATAATTTTTGGTCTTCATTTAAATTCCACAGCTCCTTCTCTGGATACAGATAGTATTTTCCAGCACAAGTCCCTTAAAATTGTTTTTGATTATTGTACTGCTGAAATGAACATGTACATTATGGTTGACCATCATCACTCCATGTTGTTGTTAGCATGTATAATGGAAACCAATATATTTTGGTGTTAATTGATATACTTGGTCTTCCTAATGTTAATTTCCTTCAACTTGTTTCCAGTAAAACAATTTCAGGTTGGCTAATGAGTATTTATCACTGAATTTGTCTTCAGCTTTTCCTATCCAGTTTCATTCATTCTTTCCAATCTCTATTGGAGGGGTCAAAATTGAATATACTACAAAGTTTAGCAGCTGCTATTTTCTTTATATTAACAATGAAAATAAATGGTAGCGAAGAAGGCAGGTATTGCATTGGATAGAGCTGGAGCAGGAAGATTTATCTTCCTGAGTTCAAATCTGATCTCAGACATTTCCATGCTCTTGTTGCACTGGGTAAAGTCACTTAACCCTGTTCATCTAAGTTTTCTCATCTGTAAAATGAGAGGCAAACCACACCAGTATCTTTGACCCAAATTGGGTCATGAAGAGAATCAAACATAGCTGAAAATTACTGAACACAAAGAAAGAAGGAGAAGTACAGGGTGAATGAGGATAGTCTGGGAGTTTAACTTGCCACCTTCCATCCCAATTAAACTTTCCTCAGGAAAAAAGTGGAGTAAAAACTGTAGAGGAGTGGAGTAAATGACAGTTGCTGCATCCTCCTCCAATCAGTAATGGTTAAAGACATTGTCTCTCAGTGAGCAGTTATCTCACTAAAACAGATCCAGTCAGCACAGCAGCCATTCCCTATTGCAGTCAGCATCAAAGTCAGCAACACCTTTCGGAGCCCTTGTAGGGATCAACTTAGACATTTAAGTAAGTGTTTTTTTCTGGAAAGTCAAGTGCCTAGGCAGAAGATGGTGTCAAGAGGAAGGATGAATTCTGAGCTCTCAACTCTCAACCTGACTTCCCTTTGTCTAGCATATTTCCCTAGAAATTGTCCTAAACAAGGATCCTTTACCCAACTCTTCCCAGGAGTCCCAATTCCAAAACATTTGTAGCAAGTAGATTCTGGGGTAGCATTTACATTGTAACACAGATCCAATAATCTTTCTGATTTGTTCTGATATTTCTTACCTTCCTATGGTACTAGAATAAGAAAAAGGTCTAATACTTTGCTTCTTATCTTATCTCTTGCAGTAACTGTGGTTATAGTCCTCAATGGAGTGAGAAAATCTCAGTTCTACCTTCCTTTACCATGTTACCAAGTTAATCAATCAATCAACATTTATTAAGCTATATTATATGTCAGACCCTATGCTGAACAGAAGGAGTACAAACAGAGGCAAAAGACAGTCCATCAAGGAGCTTATAATCTAATAAAAGAGATGATATGGAAACAAATATATGCAAAGTAATATTATATATATATATTATTCTGGATAAATAGGAAATTATTATCAGATAGAAGGCACTATAATAAAGAGGAATTGAAAAAGGCTTCCTATTTTTAAAAATGGGGATTTAAAAGAAGCCAGGGAAATCAGTAGGCAGAATTGAAGAGGGAAGGCATTCCAGACATGGGAGGCTGACAGAGAAAATGCTGGAAACAAGAGGCTAGTGACACTGGATCAAAGATAGAAATGAGAGGGGTGAGAGTTTCAAGCCAGGGAAACAGCCAGCAAAAATTTCCAGAGCTGGAAAATGAAATGTTGTGTTTGAAGGAAAAACAAAGA
This sequence comes from Macrotis lagotis, assembly GCF_037893015.1. Taxonomy (NCBI): domain Eukaryota; kingdom Metazoa; phylum Chordata; class Mammalia; order Peramelemorphia; family Peramelidae; genus Macrotis; species Macrotis lagotis. Next base: position 690,170,750 of record NC_133658.1, on the reverse strand, counting down.
GGCATGTGTCCCTGGATTGCAGAGTATGTAGAGAAAGAAAGGTATCAGAAGATAGAGACAATAGGCAGGGACCAGATTATGAAGAGTTTTAGAAAACAGATTTTATATTTGACCCTGGAGGTGTCAGAAAGTCACTAGAGCCACTCTATTGAATGGAGGTATATGTGACATTATCAGTCTGTGCTTTAGAAAGATCAATTTGACTAAGCAGAGGATGGACTGGAATGTGGAGAGTTGAGGCAGGGAGAACAGAGAACAAGCTTTTACAATAGTCTTGGCCCGCAGAAGGGTGACAGCAGTTTCACAGGAGAGAAGGGGGGTATGCACAACAAATGCTATGATGGTAGAAATAATAGGACATGGCAATCAATTGAATATGGAGAGTGTCAGAGAGAATAAGGAGGATGGCATCCACATTATGAGCCTGGGAGTCTGGGAGAATGGTGCTGTTCTTGGCAGTAATAGGAAATCTAGGAGGAGGAGAGAGCTTTTAGGGTAAAGTTGAATTCAGTTCTGGACACTGAACTTAAGATGTCTACAACCCATCCAGTCTGAGATAGCCAAAAGTCAGTTGGATCAAGAGGTCAAGGAGATTTCAGGGCTGCATATATGAGAAAATCACCTGGGAGTTGATGAGATCATCAAATGAAAATATATAGAGGGAGAAGAGGACTCAGAACATAGCCCTGGGGAGATAGATACCCACAGGAAGTGGAAATGGCCTGGATAAAGATCCAGTAAAGGAGACTGAGTAGGAAGTCTGATAGGAGGAGAACCAGTGTCACAAGCATCTTCAAAAGAGAAGAATATCAAAAATTCCATAATGTAAAAGACTTCAAGAATTTCAAAAGAATTCAAGAGGATGAGAATGAAGGGAAGGCCATTAGATATGGCAATTAAGAAATCGTTGGTATCTTTGTTTTTTATGAATTGATATTTTATTTTATTTTTCCAGTTATATGTTTTGAAAGTTTTTCAACATTCATCCACATGTGTTTGTACATTTATAAGTTAACATAATTTCCTTCTACTCTCCCTTCCCACCCTCTCCCCTCAGAGGCAAACAGTTTTATGAAAACTGTACATATACATTTGTGTTTAGCATGTTTAAATTAGTCATTTTCTGTATGAGGAATTAGCATTAAGGGAAAAGAAAGAAAATCATGAGATGGGAAGGAAAAACATAAGAGAAAAATTTAAAAAGCGAACATAATGTTCATTCAGATTCTGTAGGGTTTTTTGTTTGCTTTGTTTTGTTATTCTTCCTCTGGATATCGATAGCATTGTCTATAATAAGTCTCCCAGGGCTGTCCTAGTTGTCTGAACTGCTGAAAGGAGCTGCATCCATTAAGGTACCATTGGTAACTTTGAAGAAAGCTTTTCAATTAAACGATGAAGTCTAATCTAAGAGTTAAAGTGATAGTGGAGGAAAGGAAATGAAGGCATCTACTATATATGGCTTTCTTAAGTAATTTGACCATGAAAGAGCGGAGGGATATAGAATGTAAGCTAGGAGGGCTGCAAATCAAGCAAAGGTCAAGCAAGGACTTTTTTGACCATAAAGGATAAATGGGAGTATTTGTGAGCAGTAGACGGGGGAATATTGATTATGATAGAGGGAACAATCTGCTGAATAAGATGGGTTGTAATGTCATTATTTGTGCATATTCAGAGGGTTGCCTTTGCAAAAAGAAGGGCTACCTTCTTCTGTGAGTCAGAGTTGAAGGAGGAGATAGTGGTTCAAGGTCTCTGCATGATTCTAGAAAAGGAGAAAGGGATAAGAAGGAATACTCAAAGAATGGTCTTAATTTTCTCAGTGAAATATGAAAAGAGGAAAATATTTCTCCCAGGATATAGATTGGAAATGTACCACTGCCATATACACATATTTACATATGTCCTGGCTAAGTTCATCAAAATAGGAAACTAAGACTGTAGAAACCCCTCAAAGGCTAACTGTTCATTGATGTTATTGGTTAAGGGTGGCAACAGTAAATTAAGGGAATGCAGCCAGGTTGTACATATAATATTGCCTTTGCTACAACATCCTATGTATCTGTGAGGCCTTAGAAGGAACCTTGAAATACCAACAAAATGTACTCTAGTGATACCACTGGTTTAACAGCATCTTAGTCAGTGTGAAGAAACAGATGGGGATACCAAAGATTCCAGGCTTTACTTACTTGAAATTGTTATGATCAGTTTAACCCAAAGGACAGTAGAGTATCTGGCTTTCCTTTATATTCTGATACTACATGACAGGATTCACTGGAACAAATTAAATGTCAATACTCCACCTGCTAGAAACACTTCACTACAGATGGTACCGATATTTAAATTGGCAAAAATAGACTGAAGACAAGAATGGTTTCATTATATACCAATACTATGTCAAAAATGGGAACATTTTATTCTTTTAAAGTTAGGATATTCTACTATTTTATGTCAAGTTCCTCAGATCCATCCAAGTCATATAATAATGTAACACAGGGCAATTGTAAAAACTAACTTCATCCCTAAATACAGATTAGATTAAGTAAAAATTGGGGGCGGCTAGGTGGTGCAGGGGATAGAGCACTGGCCCTGAAGTCAGGAGTACCTGAGTTCAAATCCCACCTCAGAGGCTTAAAAATTGCCTAGCTGTGTGGCCTTGGGCAAGCCACTTAACCCCATTGTCTTGCAAAAACTAAAATTAATAAATAAATATATTAATTAAAAATTGAAATTAAAGAGCTACTAAAATCCGAGAAAGGAAAATTTGAAGAATCTGAAGTTAATGAAAATATTTAATACAAACTCCAGAAAGCCTACCTTATAACTACATGGATGATAGAAATAATATTGATATTTCTTTTTTATTAATATTTTTTCTAAATTACATATAAAAACAATTTTACCATAGTTTTCATATTTTGAGTTCCAAATTCTCTTTCCCTTCTTTCCCTCCACTGAGAAAGTAAGCAGTTTGATTTAGATTACACATGTGTAGTCATGAAAAGAACATTTCCATGTAAGTCATGCTGTGAAAGAAAAAACAGACCAAAACCTCCCCCAAGAAAATAAAGTATTTGTAAACAGATTCTATCAATTATTTCTCTGGAGATGGATAGGACCTTGCATCATTAGTCCTTCAGAATTTTCTTGGATCATTGTTTTGCTGGGAATAGCTAAGTTATTCACAGTAGATCATCTTGCATTATTGTTGTTCTTATGTACAATGTTCTCCTGGGGTCTGCTTATTTCACTTTGCATGAGTTCATGTTGTCTTTCCATATTTTTTCTTTTCTTTTTTCTTCTTTTTCCAGTTACATGCAAAAATAGTTTTCAATATTTATCCTTTTATAAGCTTTTGAGTACTGCATTTTTCTATTACCCTGTCTTCCCTCACCCTCCCCATGGCAGCAAACAATATGATATAGGTTTATATATACAATAGTGTTTAACTAATATTTTCCTATGGCTTGTTATTAAAGAAGAATTAGAACTAAAAGGAAAATAAGATCATTATTTCCCTACAACCTATTTTCTCCCTATTTGTAATTTTCTTTCTCTTTTCCCCTTATCCCTCTTCACCATTGTCTATAATTTGATTGCTACCCAACTTATACTGTCCTTTTCCCTTTTCCTTTCTACTTCCCTGTAGGGTAGGGTCGATCCTGCCCAATTGGAAATGGATATCATTCCCTCTTTGAGCCAAATCTGTTGAGAGTAAGATTTACTCAATGTTTACACTCTCTCTTCTTTCCCTCTTCTATAATTGTTCCTTTCTATTGTTCCTTTCCATGTGGTGCTAATTATCCTCTAATGTCTCTTCCTTTTTCTCACAGTATCTTTTTACCCATGTCTTAATTGATTTATGCATGTCTTGTACCCCTACCCTCTGTCAAAGTATACTCCTTTCAACTATCCTGATAAGAATACAATTCTCAAGAGTCATAAACATTACTCATTATGATCAATTTGTACCCACACAGCTCTATTCATTTATTTCCTTCAACTTTTCTATTAGAAATATAACCCTCATGAACTAAATTACCATGACATCATGATCAATTTATATTCACAACCTCTGCTAATTATGTTCTTTTCAACCCTGCTAAGAGAAATACAATTATTAAATGTATTGTCTTTCTGTTTAGTCTTATTGACTAACTTTTTTCTTTCTATTTACCTTTTTATGCATCTCTAGATTCTTGAATTTGAAGATCAATTTTCTGTTCAGTTCTGTTTTCCTGAAACAATATACCAAATTTTGCAGGGTAGTTGATTCTAAAAATCAACTACAAATCAACAAATCTGACCTCAAGCACTTAATAGCTATGTGCCCTAGGGAATTCATTTAAGCTCCATTGCTTCAGTCTTCTCATCTATAAAGCAAGTAAAATAGTAGCACTTAACCTCTCAGGTTTCTTGGTAAGATAAAATGATAAATTATTGTAAGGCATTTTGCAGATCTCAAAGTCCTATATAAATGCTAGATATTATTATTATTTAATCAGCAATATAAAGCAAAAATCAAAAAAGGTAAATGCAATTCAAGGAGTCAAAGAAGCAAAAAAAAAGTATGCAATCAAATATTTTTCTTGAGAGTTTTGAGAAGCAAAGAAATCAGAGGGGAGTGAGAACTCCTGAAAGAGTAAACTATGTAAAAACTTCAGGTCACCCATAAAGACACAAGAAGTTGTACCACAAAGAAGAAAAGCTAGATCAAAAGTGAAAAGGCCTTTATGGGATATAATGGTTAACACTGCAGTTATGGAAAGTGACCAAAACCCTAGTTTATCCATAAAACTGGAAAATTTGGGGTCACATAAAAATATATGATCTGAATTACTAGCTTGAATTACCCACAAAACACTTCACCAGCTTCTTCTCATATATGTCTGATGACATTTTATTTTAACAGATGCCATCTTAACTATTTTCAAAAATGAGATAAAAGATGGGAAGAGATTAGGTAAAAGATGAAAGTGACTTTTAAATAGTTGATTACATATTTATGTAGTTTATAAAAATAATTTAATGCTTCCATGACTAAACTAATACATAAACATGAAGGCAATATATTTGTTGAAGTGCAAAAAGGTTTTTCAAGAAGGTCCAGAGAAGTAAAGAGCAACTTATTATTGATTTCATATTATTGAATAAGCTGTTCTAAAATAGTATAACATTTTATTTCCCTTATTGATTATCAAAAAGCCTTCTCTTTAATTCTATAGTACTATTGGCAAAGTGGATAGAGTATTAGCTCTGAAATCAGGAGGACTTGAATTCAAATCTAGCCTCAGACACTTGACACTTACTAGCTATGTAACCTTGGGCAAGTCACTTAATCCTGACTGCCTCTCCACTAAGGTTATTTCCAATCATCATCATCAATGTCTGACCACTGAATCCAGATAGCTCCAGAGTAGAAAGTGAAGCTGGTGACAGCACTCCCTCACTGAAATCCAATTCATGTGCTTGTCATGGCATCCTGTCCTTGACGTCATGATCTTCTTCGAGAACAAAGAGCAGACAACATAGTCCTGGTAGAATATTGTATTATAAGTCTATAAAAAAGAACCAAGCATCATGAGAATGTTAGAATGTTTGATTTCACAGCTCTCCTTCAAAAACATGTCATTAACATAATAACATCAAGAACAATTGATAAAAAGATGACATCTTTCAGGGAGGCAGCTTAAACTCATTATGGTTCAGCCTATTTGTAAATACATTATTGTTTTTCCTAAACAGAACAAAGTATTACTTATAAGTAAAAAAGATAATCATAAGAAAGAATTTTATTAATCACATTACTTGCATGGATGACATCAAGGTACATGACTCCACTGAAAAACACTTAACACCTTCATCCTGTAGAATGTCTCTTCAGTAATGTCAATTTGGACTTGATAAATGTAAGCTTTTTTCCCAAAGTAAAAAATTTTATTGAGAGGAAAACAGGGGTGGCTTTATGGAGAAGATGACAGTTAAACCTTTTCAACTGAAGTCATTAGACTTGCTCTAGACACGAGCAGGTTCAAGAGAAAAATTATTGATTATTATCATCATCATCATCATCATCATCAATATATGACTTTTACTTTGTCCTGGGATTTGAAAAGTACTTTATACAAATAATTGCATGGATTTTCCCACTAAATATTAATATCCCCATTTTATAGTTGAAGAAACTCAAGATGAAAGTAAAGGGTGTCCATGGTCATTTGCCTAGTAAGGATCTCAACTGGAATTCAAATTCAAATCTTCCTAACTCAGGGTTTGCTTCTCAACCAATTCATGCTATACTGACACAAGTTTTTATATATTCCTTATTTCCTTCCCTTTATTGTCTCCTAATAATTTCCTCCTCAATCCCTCTTTCTCCAAATAAATAGAGTTTGTACCTGAACTCATGAAGACATCATGATCAGGTAAAATTCACACAAAAAAGGGAAGGAACTTTTGTCTCTCTGACTTGGAAATGAAATTGGAGGTAACTTAATAAGATATAGATGTAGGTGTTCTAAGGTCATAGTGGAGTCCAAATGAACTAACAGATGATGGAGATACTTTAAAATATCTTGGTCCCTTGTCAGTAGGACACAGCAAGCATACATCTATCATAGGAAAAAATAGCCACTGTATGTTTAAAGAAGCTTACTAGCATTCAGAAATCAGAGCTCAATTGGGAAAAAATACATCTAAGGCAAGTACACCTGTGCAGTATCAGTCTCAATGTATATTGCGCAGGAATGTAAAATGAATCATAAAAACTTTGGAATATATTCTAACAAAAATCCACACAATATTAAAAGAAGAGCCCATTATCCCAAAGTAGATATAAAAAGGTGTAGATACCCTCATGAAAATGGACAAAAGTTAATAGATGTTTTCAAATCATATGGTAAATAGATTAAAACTTAAATATTTTTGAAAGAAGTGATCATTACCCCACCTAGAAATAGTGAAGCCCGGCAAAAGATACCCACCACTGGATTTGTTTAATGTAACTGAAATTGGCTTATTTCTGGATTAAGTTTCAGAAATGCCTAAGATCCAGGAATGGAATGAAAAGGTCCTACAGGACCAACAATCACTTCAATTCATGAATCATGTGGCCTTGCTTATGGAATTTATAGGCTTATGTTGGCAATTCAGGACCACATAATTTTCAACATAAATTACAGAAGGGTTATCCTCAAGAAGCTGGGACACAATAATAAATGTGAATTATGCAAGGATGATAAAGAAATTTTGTAGCATATTGTTTACTGCAAGCTGCAAAAATTTAGTCCCTATCAAATAACTAGCAAGACAAGACTCACTGACTAGATATATTCATCAGATGTTCATTATCTTTCCTGAATTGAAAGACGAATCAACACACTACAAATATAATCCTTAAAATAATGTAGGGGTGGATAGGTAGCACAATGGATAGAGCACTGGCCCTGAGTTCAAATACGATCTTAGACACTTAATAATTGCCTAGCTGTGTGACCTCGGGCAAGCCACTTAACCCCATTTGCCTTGCAAAAACATAAAAAAAAATAATGTAGAAGAACTCTTGGAATTGGAGTATTTTCACTGAATAACATCAATCCATAAAAAATTTGAGAACAATATTTTAATAGAAGTAGTTAATCAAAACAAAATATTTATAATTCTAAACTATATGGAAAAACTTTTTTTTTAATTTTCAAAATTTTATTTTTTTAGTTCCAAATTCTTTCCCCATCTCATAGTCATTGAAAAGGCAAGAAAAACAAACCTCATTACAAATATCTATATTAAGGATCTTTTTTTGTTTCTTACTACTACATCCCTTAATCCATTTTTCTTCCCTTCTCTCCTATTTCCATGTGGGTTAAAATGTATTTCTCTCTATTGTAGTCCCCACTTCCCTCCTTTTATCAATTTAGATGATAGTAAGATCATGTTATGAACTCTTCCATTATTTCTCCCATTATAAAAAGTCCTCCTTGTGCCTACTATTTATGTAATATAATTTTTCCTTTTCTTCTACTCCCTTCCTCCTCATCTAGTGCATTTCTCCTCCCTACCTGCTGTCTTGTTTTGAGATCATCTAAATATATCAGAATCACACCCAGATCCTCTGTCTAATCAAATTCCCTTTAAGACTCCTGGTAATGATAAAATTATAAGGAGTCACATGATCATTTCCTTATATAAAAATGTAAACAGTTTAACCTCATTTAGTTCCTTATGATTTTAAACTCATGTTTACCTTATTATGCTTCTTTTGTGTTCTGTTTATATGTCATATTTTCTATCCAGCCCTGATCATTTCATCAGAAGAACTCCTTTCACTAAAAGTCCATTTTTTTACTCCCTTCTCCCCTAGTGGGATTATATTCAGTTTTACTGGGAAGGTTATTCTTGGTTGTAAGTCTATATCCTTTGACTTCTGGAATATATTCCAAACTGTTCTTTTGTAGATTTGAATTTGAATTCCAGTTGAAATCCTTACTAGGCAAATGGCCATGGACACCCTTCACTTTTGTGTAATCTTGACTGTGACTTTGTAATACTTGGATGCTTTATTTCTGGCTGTTTTGAATTATTTCTCCTTGACTTAAGAGCTCTGTATTTTGGCTATAATACTCCTGGGAGTTTTCATTTCAGAATTTCTTTCAGGAGGTTACTGATTAATTCTTTCAATTTCTACTTTGCCCTTTAGTTCTAAAATGTCTGGGCACTTTTCTTTTTTATTATAATTTTTTTGAAATATGAAGTCTGAATTCCTTTTTGATCATGTTTTTCAGACAGTCCAATGAACCTTAAATTGTATCTTCTTGACCTATTTGTCAGTTCAGTTGTTTTTCTTCTGTGAAGTAGTTCATATTTTTTTCTATTTTTTTTCAGTCTTTTTTACTTGTTTGATTATTTCTTGATATCCCTTGAAGTCACTAGACTCTTTTCGGATGATGCTCTATTTCAAGGAGTTATTTTCTTCAGTAGGACTTTTAAACTCTTTTTTTAAAATCAAGTTTAATTCTGTTTTCATATCTTTCTTCCATAGCTCTCATTTGATTTTTTAAATCTTTTTTGCTCTTTTAAACATTCTTTAACTTTTTTAGATATTCTTTTGGTGCTTAAATCTCATTTGCATTTTTATTTGATGCTTTGCTTGTAGATATTTTCAATTCATTATTTTCTGTGTTCTGTGTCTAGAGCATCCCTGTCATCATAGCATCTCTTTATAGTGGGTTTCTTTTTTTGGATGTATACTCTTCCAATCTATTTCTTGACTTTAAATTTTATATTAGTTCTGGGCTCTTATCACTTCTTTGGGATGAGTGACTTACCTGCTTTTCTGTTGTTTTATATCCTTCTTCTGTTTTCATAGCTCAATTTGAGGACCTGTGAATTTTTAATTCTCCCAAACTATTGTAGTCCAAGTAGAAGTCTATTCATTGACCTCAGGGTATGAATTCTGCAAATTCCTGATCCAGGTTTAGATTTTTGGATATAATGTGTGACTAAGAACTTTAGTAGATTTGCTGGAGTCAGTAACCATTAGTCTGTTGGGTGGTTCTTCATGTTCAGAGTGACTAAACTACTATCTCCCCTTTGGCCTCAGGTTCCTGCCCCAATTGTTCCACTTAAGGCTTATGCTCTGGGCTAACTCTAGAACTGCATTACAGCTCAGTTCTTTGACTCAAAGCTTCAAAGATACTTTTCCAGAACTTGTTTGTTGCTCAATTCACAGCTAAGGTCCATGCTTCTGATCTGCTTCTTTCAACTCTGAATCTGTGACTTGGAACTGGGTAATGGGTGACAATTACTAGTTGGAACCTGTTCCTGCATTCAAAGCTAATTTATGGATCCCTTGGGATGACCCTCTTTTTAATCCTGGGCACTGAAATGGCCCCCTGCTGGTATTACTACCATCAAATCTGCTCTTAATTAGACCCCAAACCCAGGATTTGCAGACTTCTCTACCAGTTCCCCTTAAGCCACCCTTGTCTAGGAAAACAACTCATTGTGACTTTTTCTTGGATTTCCTGATCAGAATTTGGATGTTTATTTTTCTACAGTGTTGTGGCAGAGGGATACTAGGCAAGTTAAGTAAAAAGTATTTCTTCTTACTTGGCATCTTGACTTCACTCCCTAGATTTCTTTTTGAAATATAGGGTGTTCCAAAAGCCTCTGTAAAGTTTTAAGTGACTAGAGTTCAAAACTGCACTAAGACTTTTGGGACACTCTGTATAGCAAACTATCAGAAAAAATATCAAAATTATATGTGTTCAGCATGAGGTTCAGCATGAGGTACCTATCATCTTTGTCATCCTACCTGCTATTGGTTGTCTTGAGAATGCTTTTAGTGAGCCAACAGCCTCAGTGACTTTATATCCCAACAATTTTATTCACTTACAAAAGACACTTATTGACATGTGAAATAGTCTATAGAACATTAAACATAAAAGGATAATAACAGGGTACTGATATTATCAGTCTGAGAAATTTTACTATCTGAATTCCATGAAAAAGATTAGAAGAATGAGATGGATAATGATAATAGTTCATATTTAAATAACACTTTTTAGTTTCCAGAATAATTTCCTCATGGCAATCCTGTGATGTCAGAAGCAAGAATAATAACAATAATAGCTTGCCCCTGCATATTAATATTTATATACTTTATATAAATAAATCAACATATACATATATATTAAAGTTCACAAAAGCTTTACAAATATGATCTCATTTAGTCTGCACAACAACCTTGGAAGGTAGGTGTTGTTATTATTATTCCTATTTTTCAGTTGAAGAAAGGTTAAGTGACTTTTCCAAGGTTACATGGGTCAGTATCTGGGGCTGGATTTGAACTTCAGTTTTCTTGACTTAAAGCCCAATACTCTATCTATTATATCACCTAGTGTATCTGAGAATGGGAGGTTGGGAGGGTGGAAATGGAATGGAAAGGTGACTTGCTTAGGGTTAGGGTTAGGGTTTAACATCAGCTCCTTAGTGGGAAGAAATCAGATCTGATTCCAATCCTCTTTTTACTATACTAGAAATTTATATACTTGATTTATACTATAAATGTATATGCTATACTAGATTGCTACTATACTTTCAATTGTAATGCAAATATCTATTGGTTGCCCAGGAAAGGGAGAGAGGCAGAATGGGTTCCAGGAATCCTATTATGGCTTAGACATTTGAGATCATACCATGTTTGCTACCTTCTACCTGGATGATTTTGGTTACTTAATATTTCTGAGTTTCAACTTTCTCATCTGTAAAATGAAGCACTTGGACCAGATGTCCTCTAAGGCTCCTTCAGGCTTCAAGGTTATCATCTATTTTTTTAACCACCTGCCTAATAAAGACTAAAAGATACATCACATTAGACTACCACAGTGCCTGGAAATCTATGCTTTTACCATTAGATGCCTCTTTGAAGTAAGGCTCCAAAGGTCCTTAAAAACCACATATTAGAGATGGGAGGGGTACAGTTTAGGTTATGTTATTTCAGTTTTGTGTCTTTGTTCTTTGTGTGCAAAATTCACTTCTTTCAGGCCTTTTCAAGTTAAATCGATGTTCAGCTCACCTTCTACATGAAATCTTTCTTGATTCATGTTATTCTTTTAAACTAAATTGCTTGGTATTTATTTTGCACATATTCATGTGTTCATTAGTTTCCTTTTATGATATGTAAGAAGGTCCTTGAAGTCAGGAACCATTTCATTTTCGTTACTGTATCCCTAGCACATAGTGCAGATAACTCTAAACTCAGGAAATAGATGTTAATAAGAAAATGCTTATTTAATACTTGTTAAATGATTGGTATTAGTCACACTTGATTTGAAACAAGTTATTTAGGTAGAAAGAGTGCTTGCCTGGGAGTCAGTGGATATGATTCTATTTGTGACTTTCTGAAAGAGGGGAGGATTGAATTAAAAGGTATCTAGGCTGTATTTTAGCTTGAACTTTCTAAGATTTCTTCTAACTTTACCACATTTTGTTTATATTCTAAGATATCTGCCAGCTCAGATATTCTATGCTCCAAGATCCCTTCAGGACTGATTTTATGTAATTATATGTGAATTTGTTAGTATGTGGGATAAAAATCTGCTTAAAAAATATAGAGACTCCTCTGAACAAAAAAGAAAGTTTATTTTGGCTTTTCTTGAGAAAAGGGCATGCTGCAAGTCACACAAAAGTGATGAAGATCAATGAGCTGCCCCGAATTGACAGTCAAGCAAGATTATATGGCTTAACTCAATCGCCTCCTCCTTTCTATTGTCCCTCTCTGTGGACTCATTGGTTAGTGTTCAGAGTTACATTCTACTTGTGAAAATCTACAATCTACCCTAGCAACAAAGAAGAGAATGAAAGGTTTTCATAAAATACTACCTCACCATCCAGATGGTGAGAATAACCTTCAGGATTATAACTATCTTATTGAAGGAACAGTCTACTTATCATCAAACAAGAGGAGTCTTATGAACTTCATTGGAATTCAAGGTTTTTCTCATGGGAACAGTCTATTGTTCTCCCAGTTAAGATAGTTTTATCATCAAATAGGTGACTAAACTAAAAATGCAAGATCTCTCTGGAAATAGTACACTATTTCTCCCACTAACAGAATCGGGAGGGTGCCTGGCTTAGAATACAAGGTTTCTCTCCCTCTTTCTTATAAGAATAATCTAAGAATAATAGTCTGTCTCTGTTTTAATGATCTTTAATCCTGAGAGGACTTCACTAGGAATATTAACTCTTAAGAGGGAATATCCTGCTTAATTCCCCACCTCTTTTTTTCTAAATATACATATATATATGTATATATACATATATATATGTATATACATATATATGTATATTTGGCATCTGAAGCCCTCTCATGTTATCCTTAATACCCTCTCAGATTCTATTCTCTCTCCTTGTACACTTGGGACCCATCTTCTCCTTGGAACCCTGACCAAACAACCCATACACACACAGAGACACAATGGAGGAAGATGCACTTGTCTGGTTTTTCTCTCTCTATTCCCCTGGAGACATTCAACATCTTTTTGTATCTGTAGAGTCCATTCCAGTCTCCAATTAGGATGACTTATTGAGATCTCCTCTTCTGGTAAAGGAACTTCTTAACATAGCATCTTATCACACATTCATATTTTTATCATTAGACCATAAAATTCTAAAGCTATTAAAATTCACATTTTTCCTTACTCACTGTCACATTGATATACATACTTTAACAAAAATACAACTTCCATAATTGTTCACTTCACAAGTGTTAATATGTTGAAAATTATCAAGTTAACTTGAGCTTATAACATTTATATTAGATGACCATCTTTGTACAAAGAGTATCCAGCAAGCGACATACAAATAGCCTTAATCTCTTGCTCTTCATTAAAATAATAACTCAAGTATCCTTAACTAAAATAAATTCTTCTTTGTTCCCAATATGTTTCTTAACTAAACTATAGGTGATTCTTTTTCTGATATACTCGACTGACTTACATTCCCTTCTCAAAGTAGAACTTGAAACTGCTACTGCACAGAAGTGTATCTTGAGATTATATAACCTTCTTTATTCTTCTTAACCAAATATCCTTTTCTAGCACAAAATCAAATCAAATCAAGGAATCTTAACTCTTCTCAAAACATATAGCTAACAGCAGAGGTTAAAACCACATGCTGGTCTCTCTAGTTATTAAACTCTACTTGACCTAAAATTTCTATATCAGATTGACTTTTAGCGATTTACTTTAAAGATCTAGGACATCAAAGGAAAATTCCTTTATAGATATAATTTTGAGTGTCAGCTTCCAGACAGAGATCATGTGGATAGTCAAATGCCTTAAGTCAAATTTTAGAGTTATCTAATGAGACATTATTCAAATGTCACATTTGGGGAAGTCAAGTCAAAAGGGTCCAACCTCAGGTTGCACTGAAAAGTTGCCCCTTCAGCTTTTTCTTCCAATATACTTGTGACCTGTGTAGTGTCCAAATCTCCTTCCAGCTTCCAGACTCCAAGAGAGCATTGACTCAACAGCACTTCCTTTGCTGATCATACCTGATGTCAGACACAAAACAAAAGCCAATTAAAAGTCCTATGATCTAAAATAGTAATTCCATCTAATTAGATTGCCAAGTGAATCCACTTCACAAAGACTAAATGCTAATTCTAATCTGGATTGGGGGGCTCACAATCAGCCCCCTTCCCTACACATATATCACCTATATCTATCTGAATGCCCCTGTCATCAGAATACATTAAATAAAGTGACTTTCTAAACATTTACAAAGCAGTCAAGTCCCCCCAGCATCTGGAGTATTCCTTGACATACCAAAAAAAGCCACCCCAGCTTCTCACAAATACGTTTCATAATTCAACTAGAAGGTCTATCCTTCTGGTGGCACTAACTTGTAATCTGAAGACCCACATCCCTTTGAATGAAATCACATCTGTTTTATTTCTGGACAAAGATGGTATATTAGGGGCCTCTTGGCTAGCCTGCTGTATTACAATAAATAAACACCTCCTTTGACTAGGGTATTATTCTAAGAATTCTCACATAAAAATTAGCAAGAGATTGTCACAAAAAACCCCACAAATTATTATCATTATTTTCTTTCCCATTTTGCTCAGGTGCTTTTATTTCAAAGCAAACAACCACAACTTAGAGTTTATAAATATACAAATATATATATATATGTATATATATATATAACCACCAAAACTACAATTATATGAATATATATATATATCATTAATTCTTATGCAAACAATTCTTTAGAATAAACTTGTTTAATTATTAGACATGTTTGAAATATAAATTACTTTTCAGAATTCATTCAACTCATTAGAATATTTCTAAATTTAACAAAACAGTAATAAGTGTAACACATTAAGAACTAGATTTCATAAAACAATTTTTCCATTATTACATTTATACCTGGACCTACAGTTATAGAGCAAGGTCCAACACATCATTTAAAAATTTCAGAGAACCCAGAGGGCTACCTTTGATAATTTCCCTCATCATCCCTACAAAGCAATCAATCATTAATTCCAGGTTTGATCATATTACAGTAAAATAGTTTATATTTACAAAGGTATATCACATGTTTGATAATACTCTTCAATATTTTATTCATTGATTAAGTCATCTAATTAGGGTTACATAATTTTTAATTTTATAATCATTTTCCAAAGCCCCTCACATTTATGCAACATTATTGGAAAGGGTATTTGGCAGTTATGCTATCCTTCTGAATCTGCAGTTAACATGGGGGAAGAAATCGCAATTTTACTTCTTTTAAAATTTAAACATTAAATCCTTAACCTACATGAAACATCTCATTCTCTTAAAGCAAAACAAGACAACAGGTTCTCTTAAAGTTAACCTTATAACTACACACAAACCTCTTCTAAATTTGTGATTTATAGCTTATTTATCTCTTCTTTCAAATACACTTCTATTTGCAAAACAAAGAAAATAAGATTCCCCATGAATTTGGCCTTATACATATGATAATTTCAAAAGCCCAATGTATACTTTTTACCCATGCTAGTGTTACATTTACATATATAATTTCTCCTTCTTAAATAATAGATAATAAATAAACTACATTGATCTTACATAGAGATATTCCCTTCTATAAACATGAAGAAAAACCAAACGAAGCCTTTCACAAATTTTCTGGGCCAAAAATACCTTGAGAGACATAACCAATTGGCAAGATATTCTCTAGTTTTCTCATAACAAATATTTACAAATTTGATAGGTTAAGCCTCAATACATTCATTGTTCATTATTGTAACACAATTTTAAATTCTCAAAAAAAGTTGTTTAAATCTGTTCTTATACAAAGTTAACTAATTTTTCACTATGTATTCCAATTCCCATGTATATTCCCTTTACTCCCTAGAATTTTGTAACACAGAAAAATTCTTAAGACCAGTTTTTATAAAAATCCCTTTTTAATAATTACAAGAATTTCTTTATACTTCTCTTAAATTCCAAAAGTCATATTCAAAATAACCTTAAATCATTTTCTTTTTCAAAGCCTAAAAAAAGTTTGAAAATTCTTATCTTTACTGCAGTTCTAACTTCTCAGTGCTCTATTATCAGAGTTTTCGATCCTTACTGACCAACATTTCTTAATATTAGAACATTTTATGTTCTCGCAGATTCCCCTCAATTTAAGATATTAAAGGAATATGTACTAATTCTTTACTTTTACTGTTTATCATTATTCACCCCAGATTTTCTTTTCAGATACATAAACTATACTCCAAACATATTTTGAATCTGTGTTTCCTGATTCCCCTTGTTTAGTAATTCTAAAGTTTGATTAAGAGCACACTCATAGTCTATCCTGACAATAGTTTTGGCAGATTGCCGGCCTTCACCAAGGCCATTCTGTCCCTATCTATTACAGCATTTCCATTAATTCTTTTTCCTCCTTTGGCTCTGGAGGAGCCATAAAATGTTAGAATAAACCCCCCCCCTTTTTTTACACAAATCCTTTAATTCAGTTTACATATATCTTCAGATTGCTTTATACAAAAGATTAGCACATTATAGAATCAATAATAACTTTAAAAAATTAACATTTATCTAACAATTACTTTTTTTTTGTTTAGGTTTTTGCAAGGCAAATGGGGTTAAGTGGCTTGCCCAAGGTCACACAGCTAGGTAATTATTAAGTGTCTGAGACTGGATTTGAAGCCAAGTACTCCTGACTCCAGGGCCAGTGCTTTATCCACTAGGCCACCTAGCCACCCCTAACAATTACTTTTCATCTTAATTGGGTTTATCACTTTTCCATTCAATTCACTGCTAGATATTGCAAAAGTGGCATTTTAATGCAATTATCAGATTACCCTAACTTCATTTAAACATATATGTCTATTTGAATTTTTAGCTTTTATACCACCCCCCTTTCATTAAAAATTTATTTTGAAATCACCTCCCAAGGTTCCCAAAATCCCCAAAATCAATCCATTTACTTATACAATATCAAACCTGCTCAGATTTTTGAATGCTTTAAACCAATTTCCATACTAACATGGTTCAAAAACCCAATTCTCTCTATGCCTTGATTCTCTTTCCAGTACTTTCAGAACCTCTTACTCAATAATACAACTTACATTTTCCTTTAATATTCTATTCCACTATCTTTTTGACTGTAGTTAATACTGTTCTGAACTAGCTATATAAACCACAGATATGATTCCACTTCCCAGAAAAGTTTTCCATTTAAAGGATTTAATATTTAACACTTCCTGATTTTAACTGGTAAAACTTTTGAGAAGGCAAACAGCTACTTTAAAAAAGAAAAATCTCACAGCCTAATTGGAATATCACTTGCTCCCCTCTTCAGATAGAATAGACCACATAACTTTTCTCATAAGGAGGCAGGTCCAAAATCTTTCTTGGGGACTCTTTTGTTCTTAGGTCCCTACCTATTCCATTACTCTCTGTAAATAACTAACATTACCAGAATCCATACTAATAAACCCCTGAAACTATAATGTAACCCTATCATTCTGGTAAAATATTAACTATTTAGTCTCCCTTTTCTGGCATTTCTGTATAACCAAATTATATACTTTAGAATTGACCTGACTCTCTTGACTTTCTGGAATTTACTTTCCCCCAAATTTTTCAAATTAAAATAACATTTCTTTCTGTTATTTCTTTATTTAACATATTTGGTAATTTTCATTCTCTCTTTCCTGTCTCTTTGGCTTCAAAATAAAGTCCCTTTTAACACTTATTTTACTAAGTCTTCATGAATCAATTTTCTCTATTATTAATTAGTTCTTTTTCTTAATAAATTTCCTATTTGCTCCTGTTTTCCTCCCAAGGTTGAGGGATATCAACCCCCCCCCCCCAAAACAAAACAAAACAAGCAAGTGCCCCAGAGTAAAGAAGCAGGGAGGGGCAGGAGGGAGAGGAGGAGAAAGCATTCTGGCAACACAGAATCACAGTGAAGAAGTGGGGAAGAGAAAAAGTCAACAGCATTTTATCATTTTTTGCCCTTTCCCCTTTTACATTATTAAGTCTAGACCCTAGAGCTATCAGCTGGCACTTCTGGACCCTTCTGTCTTATCCCTATGGCCTCTAACTGCTTGGACTTATTTGAAATCTCTCCCTGCAAATTGTATTAATTACTTGGGAGTATTCCCCCCCCCTGCCCTTTTTATTGCTCTTATCAGATCAATCTGCATATTTGATCTGATGGAAGAGTGGCAAGGGTCAGTCACTCAGGGCTACACCTGGGCTTGTGTACACAAACTTATGGACTGTGGCACCATCCCTGGGTCTTCTCCTGTGGTGGGGCCTGTTGCCTTGTAATGCTGCCTCCAGAGGTCCTCTGGCTTTCAATTTTGCTCAATCTTTAGGATTCTTCCCTCGCTCCTCAATGGATCTGCCCGGGCATTAATCGCAACCTGCTGACAATTTCCAGTATGGCAACTGCTTGTATGTGTGTCCAAAAGAGTGTTAAGGAGGGGGGTAATTCCTGGTCAGGGAACCAAACTGTATGGGATAAAAATTCACTTAAAAAAATAGAGAGACTCCTCTGAACAAAAAGAAAAGTTTATTTTTTACATTTCTTGAGAAAAGGGCACACTCCAAGTCTCACAAAGGTAGTGAAGATCGAGGATTTGTCCCAAATTTACAGTCAAGCAAGATTATATGGCCTAACTTGATCCCCTCCTCCTTTCTATTGTCCCCCTCTGTCGATTCATTGGTTAGTGTTCAGAGTTACATTCTACTTATGAAAATCTACAATCTACTCCAGCAATAAAGAAAAGAATGAAAGGTTTTCATAAAATATTACCTCACCATCCAGATGGTGAGAATAACCTTCAGGATTATAACTATCTTATTGAAGGAACAGTCTACTTATCATCAAACAAGAGGAGTCTTATGAACTTTGTTGGAATTCAAGGTTTTTCTCATGAGAACAGTCTATTGTTCTCCTAGTTAAGATAGTTTTATCATCAAATGGGTGACTAACTAAAAACGCAAGATCTCTTTGGAAATAGTCCACTATTTCCCCCACTAATGGAATTGGGAGGGTGCCTGGCTTGGAATTTAAGGTCTCTCTCCCTCTTTCTTATAAGAATAATCTAAGCGTAATAGTCTGTCTTTGTTTAAATGACTTTTAATCCTGAGAGGACTTCACTAGGAATAGTAACTCTTAAGAGGGAATATCCCACTCATTAGTTTATTAGATCAGATGTATGATGAAAGTTCCAAAGTTGGAAAACTGGGTGATTCAACTTTTTAACCACTACCTTTCTGACATTGAGAAAGTCATCAATCTCTCTAAAGCTGTTTCCTCATCTAAAATAAAGTGTTAACAATCAATGACCTCTAAGGTTCTATTCAGCTTTATTTCAGTGATCTTATTTCTTTCACAAGTATACACACTGATAATTGCTGCAACCTCCTTACATCTGTCCTTTACCTCTCCTTTGGCCTTTGGGTCTAAAGCTTCCTAAATTATATTGCTCCATGATTTGCATTGATAAACATTAAAATATGTATTTTGGCAGCAAAGAGTAGTTTGAGATTATTGAAAGTATGACACTATTTCTCAAATTAACTTCATAAATACAACATGGGTGGAGTAAGACTAGAAAGAAACATATCCGCAAAAATAACTGGGAACTCTATTGAATTGCTAGTTCAAGATGAGTCAACAATGTCATATGACAAATTCTCCCCACCCCAAATGTGAACTTAGACTGTATTGATGGAAATGTATCATACAAGACTTGGAAATGTTTGTATTCTATCACAGTTAAACCATAGCTGCAGTGTTGTGCTTAGTGCTTTGTACCACATTTTAGGAAGAAAAATTCATTATCACTCACTCATCCATTTCTAAAGTGGAGATGCCCAGATCCTGCAAGATTAATCTGGTGTCCCTGAAACCAGCATCTCCATATCCTGTCACAAACTACACGAATGACCTAAGTTGGAAAACAGCGGGCAAAGAGTAGCCTGAATTGTGCCAGAAAATTTCTTCAGGCCATATGTAAATCCTTTTATTAAACTGAGGCTATTTAGTTAAGGGAAAAGAAGACATTTTGGATAGATATCTGTCTTGAGGTATTTCCATTTATCACATGAAGCAGCAATAGACATGGTCTATTTTATTCCAGAGGGTTGAATTAAAATAAAGATGGGGGGGGGGGTTACAAAGAAAAATTTAGAATTGATAGTAAAGAAAGGTTTCCTAATATTTACAGTTAAATGAAAATTCAATGAACAATCGAGAGAAAATGGTTCCCTCACATTGAAAAAGTTAGAGCAAAAGGTAGATGACTTTTTTGGACATCTTGTAAAGGATTAAGAAGGAATTCTTGTTCATTCATTTCTGTGTGAGTGACTAGATGGCTTCTGATATTACTACCAAACATGAGACTCTGAATATGGTGTTTTGCCTTTATTATCTCTAACAGTTTTGAAGATAAACCCTTTATAGTGCCAGTCTGAGTTGAATGAACCAGAAAAACTGACAGTGGTGTATAGGATTATCCTTATCTTCAGAAAGTTGGAGGTATACTGATGTTGCAAATCATATCCAGATAAAAGCATGTGAATACACACATACACAAAAAATAAAGACATGCTCAGAAAACCTTCTACTTGCCCACACCTCAATTTATGTTATCCTCTTTTGTGTAAGTGATGACAGGACATATTGGCATCAGTTATGCTTTATAATTAAGGAGGGGACTGTTCACCCTGTGATTCTCATCATCACCACATTTTGTGTAAGGCAATTTGAGAAGTCATCTGGTATCCTTCTTTTATATTTTCAAGAACCCTTGGACCACTAAGTAAATCAGACTATATGAGAAAGGATATGAGTCAATTGTTTTTCTCATTCTTGTTGTGTATAAAAAAGTGACCACTAAAAATACTTTGGCACAATAATTTCTTGATCATAAATTTTCAGTAGGCTCCATTACCTTGGAAAAAGTTGGCGAATTTAACAGAGGAAGTTTAGCGGGGATCAAAGGGACAGATTTTATTAATAGGGAAGTTCACTTGATAATCTTGTAATCAATATCTTGAGATGAGATGATTTGAGGGTAGATAGAATATTCTTTGAAGTACTTTAATAAGTCACTACTTCTGGGGGAGTAAAAACATTCTAAGTGCATTTCTGTTCCCTAAATTTTTATTGAGTAATTCAGCAACAGAAATCTAATGATAACCAAAAAGATTTAATGAGTCTTGGGATTCTTGAACAAGTCAGAGAATTCATTTTTCTCCCTCTGGTAGAATCTGGCTGGATAATTTCTACATTGCTCATTGTTTATGGATTCCTAAAAGGAAGAAGCCTCTAAGACACGGTCCACCCTTGGTTTGGGGGTTGATTTTCAGACTGGGGAATAGGAGCTGTAAATGGGTAGGCAGGTGTTGTTATCTCTAGAGCAGTTCATTTTTTCAACAGAACTACCCACACTGTATTTGGGACGGAAGCCTTCCTTTCCAATTCTCCCTCCAACAGAACTTTCTTTTGTGCCACTTCATCCTGTTCCAAGGTTTTCTCCAAATGGGGCAGCATTCTGTTTTTCCTTTGTGGGTCAGTTCCACAGGTCACACTTCCAGGCCTTGATTTGGGGATTAGACCAGAGGGCTCTCTCCATCCGTTATCCCAGGTCTTGGTTCATACCTGTGATGCTAAACAATTCTCCCCTCCTCTCCCCCACGCCCTCTAATTGGTATCTTTCCAGGACCCAGCTGACAGGGAACTTGTTGCCATTGGAGCCGCTCTGGTGGAGACTTTTTCTTGTCCCCTCCCCTCCTGACTCCATCCTTTTCAGAGAAGAGAAATGAAAGAAAGGTGAGGAGGAAACGCCAGCAAGTTTTGACAGCTGCTGAGGAAGACTAATCGGTTTCTAAGGAAACACAGAGGCAGCAGCCATTTTAGTGGCAGATGCCGTATGAAAAATAATGACACTGACAACACATCTCTCTCCCCCGCCCCCCTCGCCTCCCCTCCCACAGCCCCCTCCAACCACCGCACCGAGCTGCGGGCCGGGCTGGCGCCAGGGAGAGCCAGGTGGGAGAAGAGCAAGCGAGCCAGGGAGTGAGCCAGCCCCCCTGGCCCGGCCACCTGTCGCACAGCAGCCACCTACCCCGGGCGGGGGGAGAGGGGGTGCCTGCAGCGCTCCTCACTCCCTGCCTGCTCCAGGAGAGGGAACACACCTGGGACCCGCAGTGCGCTCTGCTCTGCTCTGCGGCCGCCGCCGCCCGGGGAGCCCCGGGAGTCCTGGAGCCGGGGTGGGGGGTTCGAGGCCGCCCCGACCTGGTCACCCCCCTCCTCTGCCTGAAGGCCGCAGGAGCCCGGCGGAGAGGGAGGAACTGAAGTGGGCTGGGGGGAAGGGAGGGGGATGTAGAGGAACCGACTGTTTGCTGCTCTCTGGGAGAGAGGAAGGAGAGGAAGCAGAGGAAGGAGGGGAAGGAGGTGGTGGTGGTGCGGGGCGCAGAGAGGAAAGCCAGCTGGAGAGGAAAAGGCACCAAGACACAAGGGAGGTGGCCGACAGGCTCCCTGTGACAGCCCAACATGGTCGCTGCGCACGCTGCCCATTCTTCCTCCTCTGCAGAGTGGATCGCCTGCCTGGATAAAAGGTATCACAAGAACTCTCCCCCACCCCCAATGCCCCGTTCCCCCCAACCTCGCCCTCCCCTCTCCATCCCGGGCTGCTGCCGCTGCAGCCGCAGCAAGGCGCTGCTGGTTGCATTGCGGCGCCGGGCATCTCTGCATCCCGTGCCTCCCTCCCCAGCCCCAGCACCTGCTTCTTCGGAAATGAAGAGCAATCAGAGAGCCCGCAAGATGCCCGGGAAGAAGAGGGGATAGCGGGGGAGGAATTGGGGGAGTGCAAGGGGAGGGGCCGTGGCCCAGCATCTCCCTAAGGGATGCTAGGAGACATACTCTCACCCACCCTCTTGGAGTAATAATACACGTGGTGAAGGAAAATGAAATGTCGTTACCTAAAAAAAAAAAAAAAAACAAAACCCAAACAATCCCCCAGTTCTCTAGCTAGTCTCTCTCCGTCCTTCAGCCGCTATCTTGAAGCTGCCTCCTTGGGCAGCCCCACTTCTATTAGTGCAGGAAGGCAGAGGGAGAAAATCTGATATTTGGCAGTTTGGGCTAAAGGGAAGGGGGCATTTTTTCTTAAAAACTCCTTGAGATTTGGGGTAAAAGATTAGACTGCCTAGTGATTCTTTTCTTGCTCTGTGAATCAAAGTATTGGGCCCAGTTGAAAAATTCAAATCCCTTTGCATATTTATTCACAGCTCTCTGTTCAAGGTTTGTGCATCACAAGGTAGCCTGGCTACTTTGGGTTTTTTGTTTATTTGGAGGTTTATGGCCATTCGGGAAAAGAGATATTCTTCCTTTTGGCCACATAAACAAGCCATCGGATCATTTGAACTTCTAAGTAGAGTTCCTTTAAGAAGGATTCTGTGTGTATTGGGGTGGGGG
Source organism: Macrotis lagotis (assembly GCF_037893015.1). Lineage (NCBI taxonomy): Eukaryota > Metazoa > Chordata > Mammalia > Peramelemorphia > Peramelidae > Macrotis > Macrotis lagotis. The sequence continues at coordinate 690,147,251 of NC_133658.1, read as the reverse complement.
TGTAATTTTCCCAGGCTATGACAAGATAATTTTGTGTTTGACCAGATTGTAGGTTTAACAGTAAACATTACACAGTATGTAAGACATCATAGTTTATTACCCTGATTAAAAGGTGCTGCGTCTGAACTGTGCATAGAATTAAAATCTAAGCAAGGAATCTTGCAGAGGAAACCATTTCAAATTTTCCAGTTTGAGATGGTGCTGGTGGGGAATATTTCAATGTCATGCTGCTATCTGCATAACATCTCTATTTATAGTTGTGGGGAATATTGCACTCTGCCATATTGAAACCTTTACAGTGATTGGATTTGTAACCAATTAGAAATCAGAAATCTGAAATATAGATTATGCTCCAAAATGATAGAAGTTTAAAGAAAATTTAAGCAATTTGAAGAAAGAGGAATGTTGTGTATTTTTAAAAATGTAATATAGCTGACAGACATTTAGGGAGAAGTCTGACTTTTATTTACCATATACTAGAAAGATTTTTTGGCAAGGAGTGCCCCCACTTATATCTTAAACAATATGTACTAATATCAGAGAAGTTACATGCAATAATTAGCAAGAAAATTTCAATGACAGTTAAATCAGACAAAATAATTTCCTGGAACTAGGAGCATTTTAAAATGAATAGACTGCTAATGGGATGAGTAATCTGAATTTAATTGTTTATGAAAAATGGCTATAAAAATAGAAAATCAGGCTCTACACTTAATGCATATATAAATTAACTAATTATTAATGCTTTCTACTGAACTGTTTTTTTTTAATCTTAAACTTTATTTTCTCATTTGCCCTAAGGTTTAATATGCAATCTCTTTGCATGTTTATGAAGGCTAATAATTCACCGGAAACCTTTTAGCCAGCATTTCCCTATGATAAAATCATATAGAAAAGTCATCACTTAACTGTTCTATTTTTGAGCTGGTTCTTTTTGTAATGTTTCTGTCCTACTGAAACAGTTTGAAATTTGGTTTTTAAAATATAGAACAATTATTAACCAATCTGTCATCAGCCACAATGGCTAAAAATCTGCAAGTTAAAAGAAATCTTTAGGATTTAATTACTTAAACAACATTAAAGAGTTTCTCTTGGAGGTATAGTAAAAAGAGTGATAGGTTATATATAAAGCTGGAGACCAGGGTTCTAGCACCAGTACCGGTAATAACGCAGGATGTGATTTTTGGGCAAGTCAGTTCACCACTGTCTGCCTGAGCTTCCTGAGAGGCAGCGTGGTGTAGTGGATAGAGTGCTGGACTCGGAGTCAGGAGAGACCTGGGTTTGAATCCCACCTCGGACACTTCCCAGCTGTGTGACCATGGGCAAGTCACTTAAAATCTCAGTGCCTCAGTTTCCTCATCTGTAAAATGGGGATAATAATACCTGTAGTACTTACCTCCCCGGGAGAATATAATGATGAGGTAAGTACTACAGGTATTATCCCCATTTTAGAGATGGAAAAAAAAAATCTTACACAATTGTGATCCTAATCAAAGGAAAGAATGTATGGGAAGTGAGACCATATATAAACATTAACAACAATTTTTATTAGTGATATCTATGAAATGGGGATGATAATACCTGCCCTGCTTCTCTCTCAGAAATGTTGAAGGATCAAATGAGCTACTGCACATGAAATCACTTTGCAAAGTCTAGTGCATTATAGATATGTCAGATTGTATTAGTTTATGGTAGCAATGACAACAATGACAACTTTGCATTTCTCTCACTATTTCTAGAAGGCACTATATCTTGCTGTGGATAAAGTGATGAATAATGCATATGACTACTGATCCAGAATCGAGTTCTATCCATGAAGGAGTTTATAGTCTTCTTTCTTGTTCCTGGTTGTAGACACATAACCTGCAGTGTCTCAGTTGACTGGCATGTTTAAATGTCAAGAGAGATCACAGGCTAAACCAGACAACTTAGCTTTCCTGGTGTGTCAAGAATGTTGTGATCTTTTTAGTCAGTTCATGAATCCTTTAAATATTAATATTTTCATTTTAAAAGATGCTTAACATGTAGTTACTTGGTACCATTTATCTAAGGAGATGCAAGGGTCTTTCTTAGTTTTGGTTTAATTTAAGATACTTTTTATATGTCCCTTATACAAAATATTAATCAAACAACAGGTGCTTAATGTGAGATTTTATTTTGTCAAAGAAATATGCCATTTGTGTGTTTGCTAATTAACTCTGTGTAGTTTGGGGCAAATCACTTAAACTTTTACTCAATTTCCTTAGGGTAACTCTTTTGCTCTTAAGAAGCAACTCTCTTGTTGGAAAGATCATGGTTATATATAAAGCCTTCTGCTCTTCCTTCACCTAGTTAGTAACCAATCTTACTATTTTTTTCCTCATATGTCACTCCCTCCAATCTTTTCCTTGCATTCTTATTGCCACCACTCCAGATCAAGCCTTTTCTACCTTATGAAGACCTACAATAGTACTGACTTTCCTGCCTCTGGTGTCTTCAAATTTAGCTATCCTTAAAGAACATTTACCACGGTAAAACCTTTGCTGACTATTCTAGCCCAAACTGAGCACCTATTCTTTAAACTCCTAAGACTTGCCTGTTGTTAAATCTGTTCTTTTGTAACCTGGGATATAATTTTATACATTTAATTTCATTTAATGTTTCATATATTTCTAGTTTAAAAAAATCATATATGATTACAAAATCAAGAACTGGAAGGGAGAGGCTTTAGGTTGTACTGGAGCTAGCTCCTATGAACCTGAGAAAGCTAGTTGCAAGCTTTTCAGAGTATAATTACAGGGACTATTTTTTTCACCTCAGAGATCAGTAAACATTAGAAATCATGGTTTGATATACTGTTTAGACTTAAGAATGTTAGGGAGAAAATACTAACAATGCAGAAAAACTTAAAACTATGTCATATAAGCATCTTTTCCCCAGAGAGCCACTTACCAGAACACCCCTTCATTAGCTTTGGAATCAGAAGACCTGGTTTCAGGTCCTGGTTCTGCCACTTAATAACAGTGGAATTTTGAGCAAGTCACTTCACCTCATTGGATCCTAAACAATCCATGTATAAAAAGAATGGGATGGACTAATCCACCTCTAAATTTCCTTCCAGTTCTGACATTCTAAAATTTGGGACAACCTGAAAGTTCATGCAGTTGGCTTTCCTACACAATGAATAAATTCTATTCTATTCAATCCCAAAGTAGCATCATAGCACCACAGATTTAGAAGTGGAAAGAACCTCATCTAGTTCATCCTTCTCGTTTTATGAATGAAGAGACTGAAACCCCCAAACATTAGATGACTTGTCCTAGGTTACACAGGTATTAAAGTAACACAACATAGATTTGAATTCAGTACTCTAAGTTCAGCATTCTTAGGGTTATTTATATGCCTCTTCTTGAACATGATCAATTGGGAAATTCCTACCTTATAATGTTTATGATTTCATTGTTGAGCAACTTTAATCATTAGAAAATTATTGCTTATTTTTAAACAATCTGTTCCCCTATATCTTCCACCCACTGATTTTATTTCTCCCTGATATAGTTATTCATGATAAATCTAATCTCTCTTCCAGATTATAGTCCTTGAAAATTTGAGGATGACTATCATATTCTGCCTTACTGTTTTCCCACTTTTCTGACATCCCTAGTTCCTTCAACTGTTTCTTACATATGATTTTCAAGTGCTCATGGTGGCCATTCTGTAGAAAGCCAATGCTCCATTTTATCAATGCCCCAATTTAAAATGTGGTACCCAATTTAAAATGTGGTACCAAAGATGCAAAGTTTCAGTGCTAATTATCAAAAGTTGAGTTTAAAACTGTTAAACTATATTTCATTTATTCTGTACATTTGCAGTTGATCTGAAAAAAATCTACATGAATGACTTCATATTTATTTAGTTAAGCTCATCAAGGACAGGGACTGTAAAATTTTTTTTATCATTGTGCCACCAGCACCAAATATACCACTTTGACATAGTATATACTTAGTAATAGCTTGATGAATTGAATTGAGTCCCTTTTAAATTTAATATTTTCAACCTGTTGAAATTTTTTTTGTATCCTGATTCCATCATATAAAATTATTCGTCCTGGTTTCTTGGGATGAAACTTGGTTTCATCCACAAATTTCATAAATATGCTAATTGTTGGGGCAGCTAGGTAGTACAGAGGACAGAGCACTGGCCCTGGAGTCAGAAGGATCTTAGTTCAAATTTGATCTCAGACACTTAATAATTACTTAGCTGTGTCCTTGGGCAAGCCATTTAACCCCATTGTTTAGTATTTTTAAAAAAGCCAAAAAATAAATATGCTGTTTATTCCTCCAAATCACTGACCTTAATATTAAAAAGTAGAAAAACAAGGAAAGAATTTGGTGGCATGCTATTTGAGACACTTTTAGGTTGTCATTGATAAAAAAATTTAATTCAAGTTGTTTAAAGACAAATACAGCCAACTATATTATCATCTATCTAGAATATATTTCTTTTTTGTTTTTTAATTTTAATATATTTTACTTTTCCCAGTATAAGATAAATAAAACTTTTTTAAGCTTTAAAGTAAAAAATATCATAGCATATATTTCTTCATCCTATCGTCAAGGATATAATGAGAAATATTATTACCTGATTAGCTAAAATCCAAATATACTGTAGCATGTCTATATCATTTCCCAGTAGTCAGGGAATTCTTATCAAAGAAAGAAATGAGATCAGTTTTATATACCTTACTCCTGGTGAACACAGATCATTGCTTATCTTTCTAGATTTTTTTCACAAATTATCTCTTTAATACTCTATTCTATAATTTAGCTTTATAGATTATAAACTTCTTGAGGTCAAGAGCAATTCCTTAGGCCTAATTTGAAAATCCATAGCACTTAGTTTATAGTGTAGGGGGTTGATATGAAGCAATTGCACTGTATTGGAGTTGAGAAGCACTCTTCTCAGCTTTTGTCTGGTAGGTTAGGTGATCACTCATTCCTGCTTCTAAAATTTTCACAGCTGGGAAAACATTGAACTTCTCTCTATGTGAAAATAAAGTTGGGGTGGCTAGGTGGTGCAGTGGATTAAAGCACCGGCCCTGGAGTCGGGAGTACCTGGGTTCAACTGGTCTCAGACACTTAATAATTACCTGGCTGTGTGGCCTTGGGCAAGCCACTTAACCCCATTTGCCTTGCAAAAAAAAAAAAAGAAAAGAATATGACACACATAATGATTATATCCTTGGTATAACTTTTTTTTTCAGTCATATCTCAATGTTATCTGTTCCACACCTGGCCTGTCCAAATTTAAGTGAGATATGATTGTGTTTGTTCTAGTTGACTAGCAAACCTTTCCCCCCAGTTCTGAGTCTCCTAACACCAACCAAATCAAAAAGTCTTCACTGGCAAAGAAATGTGTATAATGGCTCAGTCTTTGTATCTTTTGCCCTTGTGGGAGGGGAGGGTGTTTCTGATCATTTCAAGATCTTTGCCTTGGGGGTCTTTGGATTACTCAACCTGTGGCTTATCTTGGAAGTTATCATATATAGCACATATTTAGAAAACTAATGGTATACATGACCTAGGAAAGATTCATTATCATATATATCCTTATTAGGGGAAAAGGAATATTACAAAATGCAGGAATATAATACACAACAAAAGTTTTCCTCTCTCTTTTATTCTATCTTACCCTACTTTTTCTCTCTCATCCAGCCCACCTTTTGTTGTTGTTCAATCATTTTTCAGTTGTATTTGACTTTTCATGATCCTTTTTGGCAACTTCTTGGCAAAGATACTGCAGTGGTTTGTCGTTTCCTTCTTCAGATCATCCTACACAGATCTGAGGCAGACAGGGTTAAGTGACTTGTCCAGGGCCACACAACTAATAAGTGTCTGAGACCAGGATTGAACTCAGACAAATGAATTTTGCTGATTCTAGATCCAGTCCTCTAGTCATTGTGCCCCTTAGCCACTATATATGCATGTGCACACATGTAGCCACAGGAATACATGCATATGTGCATATATGTATACATATTTACATTCAATATTTATTTAGCATTTTAAGGTTTACAAGTGCTATGTCTATAGTATTTCATTTTATATTCACAATAAACCTGTGAAGTAGTGCTTTTGTTTGATATGATGATGATGATGATGATGCTGATGCTGATGCTGATGATGCTGATGATGAATAGGATGGTAGATCTAGAGCAAAGAGGAACCTTAGTCAGCAACAACAACAATGATCATGATGGTGATCATAAAAAAATAGCATCTACAGTTTTTTTACGGTTACAGAGTGATTTGCCTTTGGTTACATAGGTACTAAATATCAGGGTAGGATTTGAATCCAAATCTTTGGACTCCAGAGATAGTTCTCTTTTCCCTACACCACACTCTTCATGTATCTGTGTATATATGCTATCTAATACAAGCATTCTGTCTTCAACATGGAAGACTTCTTATGCAGTGGCATTATTCTTGCAACTATATAACCAGACCTCATGCTGTCACCCTCTGAGTTTATAATATGACTTCAGCATAAAGGATTTTATTTTTGTGTTCATGATTTTATTGAGTTCAATATCCCTTCATTTAATCCTGATCTTAATCCTATTCATGCTCTCCCTTTCTGTGTAATTCTTGTCTGTACCTTTTCAGCAGTCTACCAGAGGTGTTCTAGCCAACATGCTGCAAGCTTCCTCCCAATCTTTTACTGTTTAATAGATACTGTTGCAACATTTGGACTTTCACTTGCTCTCACCATCAAATAGTGATCCCTTTTTCTACTTATACATTAATTTGAAAATACCATTTATACCACTTTATGCCATCAATCATCATTAGTATTTACTATAACTTACTTACTCTGCTCCAATTTAAGTGTTTCATTGCCTTTTAAGTCACATGTAATTATGATTCTTTGGAAATTGTAGTATCCTGTAAATCTGAACCATATAATATCCTCAGAAGAAGATCAGAGTTGAAAAGATGAACTTTTGTGTCGGCATATGAGCTCAAAGAAGATTATATTTGATAGAATGATAGGGAGAAGGAGTAGCTGCTCAACTTTTATTTCTTCTGACAAAGAATATCATCTTTGAATTGAAAGGAAAAATAAAAGTGGCTAATGGGAAATGATAATTTATAAAGATATTAATGAAGATATCATTTATTATTATAATAAATGTTAATAAAAAGAAATAAAGAAAATAATTGTTTTTGCTCAATAAACCATTAATTAACTATGATAGCAGTCATTGTAATAGACACTGGAGAATGAAATACAAGATCAAGACAGTCCTTGCCTGAAAGGGAATTTATATTCTACTGGGTGAAAGGGTAACAACATGTGTGCAGATAAATAAATACAGCATGTATACAAAATAAATATATGGTGATGGTGAGGCATTGCTGATAATTTGGAGAATCAACAAAGACCTCCTGAAGGAATTGTCACTTGAATAAAACCTGCAAAGGAGCTAATAGTTTTAAGAGATACCAGTGAAAAGGCATGTGAGATTGATTATGCAAAGGCATATAGAAAAGAGAAGGAAAATCTTGAAGGGAGTTTGGCCAGATGAATTCAAGTGTAGAATCCTCTAAGGAGAAAACTGTGTAAAGAGCCTTGTGTATAATGGAGAACACTAGAAACCTTTCCAATAAGATTAGAGGTAAAAGCAAGAATTTTCCTTTTTATCCCTATTATTTTATATAATTCTATAGTAATAAGACAAAAATAGAAATTGAAGGAATAAGTATAGGTAAAAAGGAAGCAATACCTTGGTGGGAATGTATTCACTTAATCTCTGATTGTGTATAAATACTTTCACCTTTCATGAAATTTAAGGTACCTGGGGAAGCAGCATCATAATGACTTCAAAGTATACTACAAAGCTATTAACATCAAAACAATTTGGAATTGGCTAATACTGTTCTATTATTATAATGGATTAGATGCACAACACATAGTAGTAAATGACTAATGGTAATCTAATGTTTGATAAGATGAAAGAGCCATGATTTGGGATAAGAACTCATTATTTCACAAAAATTGCTGGGGAAACTATAAAACATTTTGGCAGAAACTAAACATAGCTGAAATCTCACATCATATAATACTAAAGTATTTAGGTACATGATTATACATAAAGGATAGTGTAAGTAAATTAGGGGAGCATGGAAAAATGTACCTGTCAGATCTTTGGATAAGGCAATAATTTATTACCAAAAAAGAGCTAGAGAGAATCATGGGAAATAAAAATGGACAATTTTGATTTCATTAAATTAAAAAGTTTTTATAGAAACAAAACTAATGTAGCCAAAATTAGCAGGAAAACTAGGAAACTGGGGGAATTTTGCAGCAAGTTTCTCTGAAAAGACTTCATTTTTCAAATATATAGATGACTTAATCAAATTTGTAAAAATAAAAAATAAAAACTATTCCTCAATTGATAAATGGTCAAACGATCTGAACAGGAAGTTTGCAGAAGAAATCAAGGATATCAATAGTCACATAAAACGCTTTAAATCACTACTGATTAGAGAAATGCAAATTAGAACTACTCGAATTTATCATATTTGCCAACATGAGAAAAGGAGAATGACAAATACTGATGGGGATATGGAAGAATTGGGACACTAATGCAGAATTGATGAAGTTGTGAACTGCTGCAATCATGCAGGAGAACCGTTTAGAACTATGCTGAAAGGGCTACAGAGTAGTGAATACCCTATGCCCCAACATTATCATTACTAGGACTTAATCCCAAAGATATCAAAGAAAAGGGAAGTGGATCTATTTGCACAAAAATATTTATAACAGTTTTTCTTGTGGTAGCTCAGAATTGGAAATATAGGGGAATGTCCATCCATTGGGGGAATGGCTGAATAGGTTGTGCTATATGATTGTGATGAAATAATACTATTGTACTGACAAAAAAAATGACAAGTAGGATGATTTCAGAAAAACTTGGGAAGACTTATATGAATTCATGCAAAGTGAAGCGAGTAGAACCTGGAGAGCATTGTCCACAGTAACAACAATACTGTAAGAATGCTCAACTGTGAAAGATTTTACTACTCTAATCAAGATAATGATTAGACAATTCCAGAGGATTCATAAGGAAAAATACTATCCATCTCTATTGAGAGAACTGATGCACTCTGAATGCAGATTGAAACATGCTTTTAAACTTTGTTTTTCTTCATTTTTGTTTGTGTTTTCTTTTGCAAAATGGATAATTTGGAAATGTATTTTATATGACCTCACATATATAATCAATATCAAATTGTCTGCCTTCTCAAGGAGATGGGAGGGGCAGAAGGAAAGGATGAATGTTAAATTTTTGTGTATGAAACTGAGAAATATTTAATGAAATCTTTAAAATATATATTTTAAAAAGGATACCTGAGTTGTAAGGTGAGAAAGACTTATCAGTGAAAAGGCCTTCAGTGTGATCTTCTGAGATTACAGTGCTTAGGCCTGGTAAGGGTGGCACACTCTCCTTTCAGTTAGTTTGATAACTTTATCTTGAGAAAACACTGTTATTGTCTATTTGTCTTAGTGGAAGGACATTGCTCTCTTTGTCTCTGCCCCTCAATCTTTTTCTCTCTCCTTTCTTTATCATCTTTTTTTCTCCTAATCCCCTCTCTTCCTCTCTCCTATTCAGATCCCCATGCCTGATTTTCATGGAAGCTATAAGGTGCTCTGTTCTTGTCCTAGGCTTCTCTACCTTTCTCTAGATTTCCTGTTGGCTGGCCCACCATTTTACTTCCAGGCTTATGGTAGATGTCCCTTTGGCTTTAACTCTTCTGCAGTTCAGAGCTTCTGAACTCAAGTGATTCACCAGTTTTAGCTTCCCCTGTAGCAGAAACTATATATGTGCATGCAACCACCATACCTGGTTAAATCCTGTCCTTTCAAGAAATCATACCAGTATAAACATTCAGAAACACCATGCAGATACTTGATAGATATTTCCTGAATTTCCTTTCTAAAGATAAGCAATTAAGTAAGATATCAGGTCTTATGTTTAGGTGTTCAAAATAAATTATTACTCAGAGCAGCAATTTCTGTTAAATTGTTCAGAGCATTACTGCTTATCATCTACCCCAGTGGGTAGATAGCACTGTTCTCTATAGAAAATTTAATTTGATGCATTAGAATTTCATAACACAAGTGCCAACAGAATATTGTTAGAAGATAATATTACCTATTAGAAAGGGCAATATGGGCATTAATATACTATAATAAAAATGATGATAAAGTAAGTTTTTATTTTTTTACTCAGAAGCTTTCAATCTGGCATTATAGCTCTTCACTTTATGACTACTCTCTTATCATTCTCACAATTGAATTTCACATTAATCTGACTTGCTTTTGTTCTTACTGCTTTCAGCAGCTTCATTTTAATGACTTTAGAGCTCTGCTTTGTCAAACTTCTTTGCCCATGAACAATTTATATGTATCTATACAGCACATCACACAACGGCAAATATGTGTGTTTATCTATATGTATATCTGCATGTATGCGTGTATATATTTCTATATATCACACATGCAGACCCTATGAACTACGGGAGCAAAATATAAGAAGTTAGGCCTACTTTCTAAACATTCCAAAAAAAATTGCTGCTTGTGATTACTCCATATTTAATAATTAAGAGAAAAGAATGATTAGATTCAGGAATTTCTCAAAGAAATCCAAATTTCATGATGTGAAATATCAGTATTCCCTTTCAAAATGGGAAGGGAGGGAGAGAGAGAGAGAGAGAGAGAGAGAGAGAGAGAGAGAGAGAGAGAGAGAGAGAGAGAGAGAGAGAGAAATGAAGACGAGAAAAGGAGAAAGGAGAGGAGAAAAGAAGAGAGAAGGGGAAATAAAAAAAGGGGAAGAGGAGAAAAGAAGAGGAAATGAGAAAATAAAATATAAAAGAATAAAAGAATTCTTAAAGGATTAAAGAAGAGAGGAGGGGAACAGGAGAGAGACCACACCAGGAAGATCTTTTAATGGTGGAACAGTACAAATGTGTAGACACAGTACTATTAGATGACTTTCTTCATTTGTCCATATGATTATATTCCCATTTCTGAAAAGCTTTGTATATGACATTGTGCTGCAAATCATCTTAGGTCTTACATTTGGAGAACATTAAAGAGTTTCTTTGTGATGAAAATCCATCATGAGGATTAAAGATATTCTATATCCTGAATATATTCCAGGCCACCTATTACTAAATTAACATGGGAGTTTTGGTTTCTCACAAAGTTTTTTGTTTGTTTGTTTTTTGCAAGGCAAATGGGGTTAAATGGCTTGCCCAAGGCCAAACAGCTAGGCAATTATTAAGTGTCTGAGGTCAGATTTGAACTCAGGTACTCCTGACTCTAGGGCACGCCAGCTAGCCACCCCATTCTCACAAGGTTTTTTGATGAAAAGTTCCTTCCTCTTGTTTATACAAAATTTTTAAATTATTTTACAGGATTAAATTAAGTTCAGCAAACTTTTATGATGGGTTTATTCTGTGCAAAGCACTGTGTTTTTCCTTAAAATAAAATAGAAAAGAGTAGAGTCAAAGCTGTCAAGTGGACTTCTGTAGAATGAGAAGATAAAGCAAACATATTACTACATGTAAATATAAGATATAACATGACAAGGGCAAAGAGAAGTCACTTTAAGTTAGGAAAATTATGCAAAATTTCTTGTTGAATGTAGATTTTGATTTAAGGCTAAAGGAAGGGAAAGATTGCCATAAGTAGAGGTGTGGAAGGAAGGAGTGTGTTTCAGTGTGCAAAAGCATGGAGGGAAGAAAGGGTAGGGGACAGCATTGGATCAGGGAACTGCTATATCCTCATCAGATTCAAAATGACATATTGGAGCTCCACTGTGATATGACAATGTCCCCTCTATCCATTAACTACCAAACTCCTGGAAAATGTAACTATTTTTGCTTTTTCTTTGATTATAGTGCCTGATACATAATAAGAATTTAATAAATGTTTGTTGATTTATTGATAAATGTACATTTGTGCTTAAATTAGTGACTAGATCTTGATTTTAATTCTAAGGAAAATAATATATAGAAAAACATTCCCCTCAATGAGAAATGATTGTAAATAAAGTTCTCTTATCATTCTGCTACAGTCATTTCCTTAGCAAACCTGATTATGCTAAAACATATCAGACTGACTTGTTTTTTAACATATGTTCCATATATATATATATATATATATATATTCTCTCCCCTATAGAAGGTAAGCTCCTTGGGAATACAGACTATTGAACTTTTCTATTTATATTCTTAACATTTAGCACAGTGATTTGCACATAGTAAGTGCCTAATGAATGCCTTATTAGCTCATTTTTCATCTGATATTTTTAAGTGTTTTACAGTTACCTCATGTGATTTCATTATTAAAGACCTTATTTATATAAATATATTTTATTGTTATCTTTTGTTTTTACATTGCTTCAATTTGCCCCTGTGTTCCTTCCCCTTATGCCACCCCAGATTTGCTGCCTGTGAAATGAAACATGAGGTTGTTTTGATTTGCCTTTATGATGTTTTGTTATTAGGGATTTAGAGAATTCTTTCACATAACTGTTAATAGTTCAAAATTCTTTTGAGAACAATTTGTCCTCAACTTTGACCATTTGTCTATTACAGTATGACTTTTGGAAAATCTAACTTCTAAGATAAATGGAAAAACAATCTGGTGGTGTATAAATTAAGGAAATTAATGTATTTCTAATTTTTTATTCTTAGGAAATTCCTCAGTTATAATAAACATTTAATTCAACTTTGAAAAACAACAACAACAAAATAAAACATTTGGCTAATCAGAGTAGCCTCAGTAGGAAAGGCAATTAAATTTAAAAGAATACTCATCTCTTAGTAAAAGATTAAGAAGAAAACTAATAAATATTTAAGATAAGTGTACATTAGACAAGCGCTAATGAATAACACTTTTGCTCTTAGGATCATTCTAAAAGAAAGATAACTTTGCATTTTAAGAAAATATTTCTTGACCTCAATAAGTTTTAAGTGTATAACAGGGATTTACAAACCCTGAATGTGATTATGTGCCCCCCCCCAGGATTTCTCTAGTTATCCAAAGCTATCCTATGGTCCTAGAATCCTTGATTTAGAATTAGAAAGGATATTAGGAGCTACTTGGCCCAGCTTCCTCATTTTACATGTGAAGAAACTGAAGTCTAGAAATACTGAGTTACTTGCCTGAGGTCTTATAAATAGCAAGTGTAGAAGTCAGGATTTAATTTCAGATCTTCTGGCTTCAAAACCAACATTCTTTCCACTACATCAAGCTGTTATAATAAGCAATTTTTAAAAAAAAAATTAGTTATACTGTCCTAAAGTGTTTATCCTTAGTAGGGAATGGAAATACTACAAGATAATGGCAAAATTTTGTTGAGCATATACTTTTTGCTTTGTTTGTTGACCAGAGTTATCTCTATGATTGCTATATATCAAAGAAACTTATAAATTCTTAACATGTGCAGAGGACTTTTAAGACTGTTTTGTTTTGTGGCAAGGCTGTAGGGTCACAGAGCTAGGTAATTATTGTCTGAGGTCAAATATAAACTCAGGTCCTCCTGACTCCAGGGCTGGTGCTCTATCCATTGCACCACCTACCTGCCCCTTAAAGCTGTTTTTTTTCCCTCTATGAAGTCAAATGCTTAGTTCAAGCAATAACAATAAAATAGTGGGACCTTACATTCACTACACTTTTTTAGGCATTTGTGTGAACATAAAAATATGTGGTCTTTATAGAGAATATTTTTTCATGAATTCAGCCTAAATTTGAATAGGAGGGGGAAAAGAGGGGTGGATTGAAGTTGAGGAGCTAAAAAAACTCACTAAAACCAATCCTTTCACCCTATATTGTGAGGCAAAATAGTAGAGTTGGAGTAGATTATATGTTGGGCATCAGAAGACACCATAGCTGTACTACTAATTATGCTTAATTCCTTTGTGGATTTGGCTATGACCCAGAGAAGCTGGAACTAGATGACTTCTAAGGTCCTTTTCAGTTTAAATTTATGATTTATAAATTTTTTTAGTTTTTTTTTTTTGCAAGGCAAACAGGGTTAAGTGGCTTGCCCAAGTCCACACAGCTAGGTAATTATTAAATGTCTGAGACTGGATTTGAACCCAGGTACTCCTGACTCCAGGGCCGGTGCTTTATCCACTATGCCACCTAGCTGCCCCAATTTATAAATTTTAAATATTGAATCTTAAAATATTGAAATCTCTAAAATAATAAAATTGTGAATGTCTCAGAGGACTATGGAGAAATATTGAAGTCTCTAAAATAATAAAATTGTGAATAATCCAGAGGACAATGAAGAAATATATAAAGAAGAAATAGAGGCCTAAGGAATGTTGTCAAAGAACTATATCATTGTATCTGAGTCTGTGGCAAAAATAAACCATTGTTGATCCTTTTGCCTCAGTGATATCCTGAAAATATAGGATCTTGAACAACAGTTCCATTGCTATACTCACTTAGTTTTTAGTAAACCTCATATCCCATGAAAGGAAATATGTTGTAGAAAATATGATACATATGCACAGAAAAAATAAAATAAAATAAATTTTCATGAAGAAAACTTTAAATATGTAAAAAAATTTTAAGATCACAAAGTCATTAAATTTTTATCAGAATGCAGTCAATTTAGTAAGACCCTTGATTCCATTTCTTATCAATCAAGTTTTATTCTCATTCTTGTTTCTGAGATTCTTGTATATTAATTTATTTCTTGCTTCAGATGTAATGGAGAACAAGATTTGGAATCCTGACTGACAGAGATAGGTTGTTATAAAAAGAATTAAAGCTTCTTGAACATTTTTAAAAGAAATTAGATAAGAATTCTCCATGGGTACCTCCAAAATTTTGTTACTTCATTGAAAATCAATTCAGATTTTCTGTCTATTGTGGAAATCAATTAACTCATCTTTAATTGGGTCATTGATGCCTTTTTTAATTTAGCTCAGTATAAGAAGAGTTTCATATCCAAATCTTATTCATTTGTTTTTAGTCAGGAGGAATTATTCCTTCACCTGTCTTAATACTATTAGGAACTTTCTCCACAAAATTTTTTTTAACATCACATGGCCTGGTTGCCTTGATAAATACGCTGCCTACTTGCTTTTCAGCGCTATAATCCTCTTTCCTACTCCTCCTTTAATTCCACTCAAAAGTTACAAGAATTATTACCCTCCTTGCCTATTCCAAGAGGAAATAATTTTGAACCTCAGTAAACCATTAAAGGGTTGCTGCCACAGTATTAAAAAAAAACTTAATTGATATGCATTTAAAAAGAGACTTAAGAAAGAGATTAGTAAAAGAAAGATAATGAAGAGGAAAGAAATACAATAAATTATAGAGTATCTATGAAATAGGATTGTTGATGCTTAGACCCTTAGACGTGAGTGATAGGTTTTCTTGGTCTACTCTGTCACTAAATCAAGCAAGTCTAATCTCTCTTCCACATGATAGTCCTTCAAATACTTGACAATAGCAATGCACATCCCATTTGTAACAATAATGGCAATTCTCTGGGAAGTCATAGATATTCGTCTTTTCTTGTCCAATTTATTCCTTCTTCATTAAAAGAAAAAATAGAGCTAGTAGTTCACAATGGAAAACTAGTAGCAGCAGTGAAAAGATTGCTGGATTTAAAGTCAGAGAAACTTGGGTTCAAATCCAAACTCTACCACTTGAATACTGTTGGGCAAATCACTGCCCTCTCCAGACCTCTATTCCTCATCTGTAAAATGAAGGTGCTGGACTAGATGTCCTCTAAGGTTATTTCCAGTTCTACTTTTATTATCTTCTGCTTATAGTGTATCACAAGGTATTACAACTTTCCAATTCAAACCCAACACATTTTACTGGTCTTTTGTTCTATATGATATCTCCCGAAAATAGTTCATAATCTCCCATAACTTCCTTTGTATGATGGTATGGATATTCATCAATATTAATTTGTGCCAAAGTTCATCAGTTAATACTGAATCTCACAGATACTTCTTTGCTACTTTTGGCTTCCTCTGATAACTTCAAAAAGCCACTTTCAATTTATTACAGATTTCTATTTTCCTGCTTTCTAGCTTCAAATGACTGGACTTCTTGCATTAGATTTTTAGTTAAGTGACACACAGCAACTTTAATCCAACAACTTCCAGGATATGTGCTGAGATCAGTTCAGACTTTCTCTGTCTCCTACATTTTCAGGGTCACTGAATAATGTACAGATTGATTTTTCTGAGCCTCATTTGTTTCATATATTACCATGGCAACTTCTACTTTTTCCCCCCCCACAAAAAAAAAATCATTGCTAAATGACCAACCTTGTGGTGGTGATGAGTGCCCATATTTAAATGGCTAGGTTGGTCCTCAGACAATAGACATATAGACTGTTGTCAAGTTCAGTGATTTGGAACTAGATAAAGTTAATAGAACTGTGTGTCAATACAAAGTAAAATGGATATTAATAGAAGACCATAAGCCTTTTGTCTTGGTAAAGCTATGTACTTTAGTGAGTATAGTTTTTGACATTTATTTGATATTTTGCTTCCTTTTTTCTCTGCTACGGTCCATATTATTGAAGTTAATGATATGAAAACATGAGATGTTAAAGTATTTAGATGTTTAAAATATATAAATATTTTGCATTGTTTTGGTAAAGAATCCAGAAAGGGATGAAATGTTTCAGTTTTCCCTTTGGACATAGCATTGGGCTATAGGGCCAATTCTTTCCTCTGTGTTTGGCAGCAGGTTGCCATTGTTTTGCTAAGAGAGCAAGAAAAAGCTTTCAGAAAAAGTCTTGCAATCTCCTTACCTGGTCAGGAAATGGTATAGTAAATATGAAGGCACAAATGAACAAATCTGAAATATCTTATATTCAGCACAGAAAGCACTTGTATGGTACATAAAATCAGAGGCCTGAGTGAGGATTGTGAAATAAACATGTAACTAAGACTGTGAACAAAGCAATGGCAGCAGCATATGTAAGATAAGAGAAACCCAAGTCAAGGAAGTTCAGAGGAAAATTCACAGGTGACATGGAAGAAACTATGAAGCATGGGGTGCAATTTTCTGTAACAGATGGGAAACTAGAACAAGGAATCAACAGCAAACTGATAAATACTGAACAGCAAGGGAACAAACTATCACAGCTGAGGCACATAAACTGCTGTGAAACTTTCAAATGGTATTATCGTTAAAGCCAGAGTTGGCAAGCCATTAACAAATAAACAACATATGTTTCCTCTTGTCCTATGTTGCTGGGAACATATCCTTCTGAGGAGAAGGCACACATTCATGAAAGTCCTTGGTTTGTGCTCAAAGTAGACATTTTAAAATGTTTATTTACTAATTTTACAATTCTGGTTATTGTTTAATTCATGCACCTACATACACATTAGGTTATCAAAAAAATCAAAACTTAAAAAAAAACAGCTGGCATATAAAAAGTATAAACTGCAATGTATCTGAAACTTGCATATAATTGCTATCCAGACTCCAGTCTATTTTAGTAAGGGGAACTCTATTACAACAGCATTTTTAGTTTGAAATTTATTTAGAAAATTCTAGAACAATTTGACCAATCTGTTAAAATCTTAATTTTGTTATAATAGTATTTTCTGACACCTTTTTCAGGTGAACAACTGTTTTGCCACACCTTTTCATTTTATATAGTTCTTATAATCTATCTGAGCAAGACACTCAGGGATTTAGAAGAATTGAAAAATCAAATTAAACTAATAGGTTAAACTAAGTTTAAGAGGAGGGTTTAAGAGAGAATTGAAGTTTGAACTGTGGTTTTAAGAGAGAAAAATTGATGAACTAAACTAAGAAAACATCCAATCAAAAGTAAAAGTAAAACCAGACTACCCTGACAAAGTCTGCTAACTAGAGAAGGTGTTTAAAGATGCAACATCAATTTAAGAAAAGATTCAATTGGGGAGGAAAAGCAAAGAAAATTAATCAGAAAAGAGATGAGGAGGCATGAATTAGGTTGATTGGCAGCCAAATTACATAAAGTTCCCATGAGAACATGAGTAAATGACTGCCCAGTCTTCTCTTGACTCTTGTCCTTAGTTATTGAAGAAAATCAAAATGACATCATTATGTTTGAGACAAATTACAGTGTATCTGACTGTGACTGATCAGACCAATATGAGCTTGGAATGCTCTACCACAGGTCAGGCACAAATGGTGCATGTGAATAGTACCTGGGATGGGTGCTCTAAACTTATGGAAGTCATGTTTCCTTTGAGCTGCTTCAAATCTGCCTTTCTTATAGAGCACAGCACCCTCTCTGATGAGGGCATACCATACTGGGTGGTCTTGTGCCAGTGTCTCCCATGCTGCACAATCAGTTCCAAGGTTCTTAAGAGTAAACTTCAGGGAGTCTCGGTATTGCTTCTTCTAATTCTTTTTTTTTTTTTAGGTTTTTACAAGGCGATGGGGTTAAGTGGTTTGCCCAAGGCCACACAGCTAGGTAATTATTAAGTGTCTGAGGTCACATTTGAACTCAGGTACTCCTGACTCCAGGGCCAGTGCTCTATCCACTGCGCCACCTAGCCGCCCCTATTGCTTCTTCTGATCCTTTTGTGAGTGCTTGTCCAGTGTGAGTTCTCCATAGAATAGTCTTTTTGACAAGTGAACTTCTGGCAATTTAACAACATGACTAACCCATCGTTATTTCACTCTCTGTAGTAATTGGAATGCTGGGAAGTTTAACTCAAGAAATGACCTCAGTATCTGGCATCTTCTCCTGTCAAATGATCTTCAGAATCTTTCTAAGAATTTAAATGGAAGCAATTCAGTTTCCTGACATTGCACTAGTTGACTGTTCAGCTTTCACAGTCATATAGCAATGAGGTCAGCACAACAGCTCTGTAGACCTTCAATTTGGTAGTTAGTCTCTCTCTCTCTCTCTCTCTCTCTCTCTCTCTCTCTCTCTCTCTCCCCCCCCCCCCTACACTTTCTGAGTCTCCCAAATACTGATCTAGCTCTGGAAATGTGAGTGTCAACCTTATTGTCAATGTGTACCTCCCTGAAGAGGAAACTGCCAAGGCAAGTGAACATGTCCATAGTTTAAAACTTCTCCGTTTGCTGTAATCGATGGTTCCACATATGGATGGTGTGGTAATGGCTGATGCAGCAACTGTGTTTTCTTGGTGTTAATTGTTAGATCAAAATTAGCACAAGCAACCGAGAATTGATACAAACTTTGTTGAATCTCAGCTGCAGAGGTTGCATTGAGTACACAATTATGTGCAAATAGATCATTCACCATCTTGGTTTGTAGCCTTTTAAAATTGAAAAATTTGCTCTCAAGGCAGTAGCTGACCTACAGGTTAATCTTCGCTATAGAAGAGAGGAAATGGGGTTCTAGTTGAGCTGAACTCTACAGCTAAGAGACTGAGAAACTAAGATTCAGGCACCAGATTAGAGTGTCAAAGACGAGTAGGACTGTAACAGAACCAACTGGATATCCTGGGTATAAAATGAGGAAGAGTATCTACCACTTGCTCACAGGGGGTTGTGAAAATTGCATTGAAAGCAGAGCCATGAAGGTAAAAAAAAAGGAATAATACTTCATATTTATTTTCTATATATTTTCATGTGTATGTTTTTTCTCAAATAGAATATAAGTTCCTTGAGGAAAAGGAATATTTGATTCTTATCTTTTGATCCCCAATGCCTAGAATATCATAGAAACATAACATGAGCTTTTATTTTTTGACAAGTGCTTTTAAAGAATCTGTATAAATTGATTTAAAACATTTGATTTTTTTTAAATGACTCAGGTGGTATCCCAACTCAGAGGACATTACCCAAGAGAAGACTATTTTGGGTATGGCTTAAGGTATGAGAAACTACTACCAATCAATGTGTTAGGCATTTCTAGAGTGGACACTACTCTGCTGAATGCCTCCTGTTCTCCAAACACAGGCAGACAAGTACCAGTGATTATGCGGGTGTTTGAGTTTCTCTTTGCTTCCCGTGTCTGAAATGCTCTTTAGCTCAAAAATTGGAGATTATTATTATTTTTAGGTTGTAATCACCCATCTTCATTAAAACTAACAATAGTTGAGGGTTTGGGAAAGTAGAGAAACCCTTCTTTACTTTTTTCCTCAATTAGTGTTTTGTCTAGTTCCTTTGGGTCTTTATTTAAGGAGCAGGGATTCTCAGGTCCTGGCATCAATTCATTTTTTTTATAACAGGAGTGTTCAGCCCCCTCAAAGTCCATTCACGGGGCCTATATCTTGTAAGTGGAAATGAAAGGAACAAGTAAGTGCATGCACCAACATGGCAACATCACAGACCAGCTTAATGGCTCAACTTTTTTGCATAACTAACATTGTGTGCCCTCTCAGATGATCAGATTTGAGTTTTTGTTATTATTGGTTTTTTTTACAAAAAGTTTGCATGTAGGAATTAGGATTTTTATTTTAAAAAATTATATGACTAATTATAATTGGAACAGACTTTATTATTTTTTCTTTTATGTGATGAAAAATTAGTATAAATTTATATATATATTTGCTACTTCATTCTCAGTTGACATCAACAAATTTCAAATTTGCAAATAAAGTACAGTTGCAATCAGATATTCAACTTAGAAAAATTTATTCAAGTGATTTTATCAGACTTTTTTTTTTTGCAAGGCAATGGGGTTAAGTGACTTGGCCAAGGTCATACAGCTAATTATTAAGTATTTTAAGTCAGATTTTAACTTAGGTCCTCTTGATTCCAGGG
The DNA here is from genome assembly GCF_037893015.1 of Macrotis lagotis. Taxonomy (NCBI): domain Eukaryota; kingdom Metazoa; phylum Chordata; class Mammalia; order Peramelemorphia; family Peramelidae; genus Macrotis; species Macrotis lagotis. The sequence continues at coordinate 690,126,473 of NC_133658.1, read as the reverse complement.
CTAGTGCTCAATCCACTGTGCCACCTAGTTGCCCTTTATTGAAATTTTAGAAGTTTTATCTGCTTAAAGAAAAATATTCATCATTTCACAAATATGCCCTGTTTATGACATCTCTTTTGGGGAGTATATATATATTTGTTAGCAACTTTTTTCCTGTATGAAGCATACAAAAAATAAAAATAGAACAAACATTTCAGATTGAAAATATTCTTCACATCACTGCAACTTCTATTAAACCAGATATAGCAGCTCTGGTATCAAAAAAGCAGGCTCAGTATTCACCTTTAAAATGGCATGTTCTTATATTTTATTTAAGAAGTAAATGTTTTATTATATTATTATTTTTATTATACTTTATTTCATTATTACATTTTATTATCATGCTAATGGATTACATTGTTGTCATAAATAAATATTATATTCTATATGACAAGCTTTTGTTGGACATATTGATCCAGATGTTCTAAAAGGTTGTTTAGAACAAAGAGAAGACAAAGGTTTGGCTAAGTACCTAAATACTTAAGAACCTTCAGGCTAAACTTTATACTTTATTTGACTGTCCTTCCTGTTTGTAAGACTTCAGTCTCTTGTTCTGAGGCTTTACACTAGTATAAGGTAAACTTTCACAGTACTTCTTCCTTTTGGCATTATCCACATAAGGGTTATTTGCACAATACCTTCCAAAAGCTCTGGAGTTTGGGGTTCCTCAGTTTCTCTATTCCAAACCTCTTACATTTTCCCATACAGATGAAGCATTGAAACAAAGCCAAACCCTCAAAGTAAATTTATAGTCTCCTCTACTTGTCCAAGCTGGAATTCACTAGATGGAGTTACCAAAGAATAAAGAAGAGGAGAGTTAAGGAGAAGGAAGCAAGAAGGTACAATAAAAAGAGACTTTGATTATGTCATGTTGGGGAGTGTGGATGCAATACCTCTTCAGCTGAGTGGTGAAGGGCAATAACTTCTATGGTAATGCAACTTGACACTTACTGGGTGACCTTGGGCAAGTCACTTAACCCTGAATACCTCACATCCAGGGCCAACTCCAGTTTTCTTGATTCATATCTGGCCACTGAACCCAGATGACTCTGGAGGAGAAAGTGAGGCTGGTGACTTAACCTAGCACCCCTCACTGAAATCCAGTTAATGTGCTTGTCATGGCATCACCTAATATCATGGTCTTCTTCAAGAATGAACAACAAATATCATAAAATTCAGTTGTGTTACAGTGGATATAGTCATAAGGAATCTTGAACCTTGTCAAGAATCTGTAATAGATCAGGTCACAGTTCTCAAAATCTTTTGTTTCTGGATTCATTTGCACTCTTAAAAATTATTTAGGACTTCAAAGGGCTCCTGTTTTTGTGGGTTTTACATGCCAATATTTATCATATTAGAAATGAAAACTGATAAATAAATATTCATTAATTGTAAAATAGCAAAAATTAATCAATCACAAAATAACAAATTACCTACTTTTATAAAAAATAGCAATATTTTCCAAAATGAAATGTAATCAATAAGAATAGTGGTCTCATTTTATACATTTTTTTAGGTTTTTGCAAGGCAGATGGGGTTAAGTGGCTTGCCCAAGGCCAAACAGCTAGGTAATTATTAAGTGTCTAAGGTTGGATTTGAACTCAGGTACTCCTGACTCCAGGGCTGGTGCTCCATCCACTGCGCCACCTAGCCGCCCCCATTTTATACATTTTTGTAAATTCTTTTAATGTCTATTTTAATAGAAGACAGCTAGATTCTCATGCTGCTGTATTCGATATGTTACAATATGTTGTTTTTGTTAAGTGAATGAAGAAAATCTGGCCTCATACAAATATGTATTTGGGAAAACAGGAACACATAGATAGACAAATAAAGTCTCCGTAATTATTACTGTGGGCAGCTAGGTGGCAAATTGATAGAGTTCTGGGCCTGATGTCAGGAAGATTCATCCTCCTGAATTCCAATCTGGCCTGATAAACATACTAACTAGGTAACTCATTTCACTATGCTTGCCTCAGTTTTCTTATCTAAAGAAGGAAATGGCAAACCTCTCCAATGTCTTTGCCTAGAAAACTGTGAATGAAATCATGAAGAGTTGACATGACTGAACAACAATAAATTATTTTGACAATAGTTTTGATTTTGTGGATTCTTTAAAAGCATCTTAGGAAACTTTTGGAATCTGAAGCTCATACTAAGAGAACTATTGATATAGGATAAACACCTCTGTTTACTGTCAGTAGCTTAGAATTTTCTTCAAATAACCAAATTGATGTAGCTGATTTGACTCAGAATAAAGAGTTGATGACTGTTTTGAGAGACACTGGAAAGACATTCTCTTTTTCTCACTTTAAAAATGATATTTTATTTTATTTTTTCCAATTACATGCAAAGATAGTTTTCAGCATTCATCTTTTTGTAAGATTTTGAGGTCCACATTTTTCTACATCCCTTCCTTCCCCCCCCCATGAAAGCAAGTAATGGTTAACATATTTCCATATTAGTCATGTGGTGAAAGAAGAATTTGAACTAAAGGGAAAGAAACATGGGAAAGGAAAAAAAATGAAACAAATTTCAAAAAAGTCAAAATAGTATGTCTTGGTCTACATTCAGATACCACAGTTCCTTCTCTGAATATGGATGGTATCTACCATCGCAAATCCTTGATCACTGAACTGCTGAGAGAGCTAAATCCATCACCATTGCTGTTAATGTGTACAGTGTTCTCCTGTTTCTGCTTACTTCACTTGGCATCAGTTCATGCAAGTCTTTCCAGGCTGTTTTGAAATCTACCTTCATTTCTTATAGAACAATAGTATACCATCACATTCATATGACATAATTTGTTCAGCCATTCCCCATTTGATGGGTATCCCCTGAATTTCTAATTCGTTGCCACTACAAAAAAAGCTCCTATAAATATTTTTGTACTTGAGGGTCTTTGCCCCATTTTTTACAATCTCTTTGGGATACAGATCTAGTAGTTGTATTGCTGGTTCAAAAGGTATACACATTTTATTGTCCTTAGATCATAGTTCCAAATTGCTCTCCAAAATGTAAGTCACAAACGAAAAGGCATTCTTAATCATAAATAGCTCCTCTCTCATTGCTTGAATCTCAGTCATTAAACATGAATTACTTTGATTCCTGTTGGGAGACTTCCAGGGAAATATTCAGGAAACTACTACTCTCTTAAGCCTGGAGTTCCCTTCCATTTTTAGTTCCTATACTCTTTGGCTTTCAGTAAACCTGTTCTAAACTCTATTCAATATGAGAGGAAATAAGTTCTAGAGCTTCCCATGAACAGAACTTTGAGTAAACATTCTTGTGCACCTATTCTTTTGTAGATTACAGTTCATTTTTCTCAGTCAGCAAAATCTGCAATCCTTTTGTCCCTCTCTACAACCCTGATAATGAAACAGAAAGAAAAAAAACCCCATTATTATCAGGTGTACTCAAGCAAAACAAATTTCTCTATTGACCATGTCAAAAAATAAGTCTCATTCTGTACTCCGAGTTTTTCCACTTATTAGACATGATGATGAACGGCATGCTTCATCTTTTGTTTGCTGGAATCATTGATTGGTCATTATATTAATCAGGTTCTAAGTCTTTCAAAGTTATTAGTCTATTTTTATAATGTTGTCAAAGTAGAATTTGTTCTCCTGGTTTCATTCTGCATTACTTCATCTGAATCTTCCAAAGTTTTCTGAAACCATTATCTTCATCTTTCTTATTGCACAATAGTATTTAATTTCATTTATAAACTGTAATTTGTTCAGCCAAACCCCTAACTAATGGACAATCCCTCAGTTTCCAGTTCCTTGTTCTGATTAAAAAAACAAACAAACTGTATTTTGTGCATTACTAATTTAGAGTTTGTATGACAATACTAATCCTTTCCTTTATTTACCTTCCCTCCTCTCTATTCTCCTTTCTTCCTTTTCCCTTCTGTTTCTGTGTTGAGTGAAATATATTTTTATACCCAATTCTCCTTTATGTATATTCTTATCTCCTTTGTCCAGTTCAGATAAAACATTCTCCTCCACTTCTTTCTCCTTCTTTGGATAGACTTCTACCTATAAAATCTATCAGATTATGTGAGATAATTTCCCCTAACCTTCCTCTTCCTTTCCCCTTTCCCTCCCTCTTCCTCTTTCCCTCCCTTTTCATTCTTCTAAGTTCAAGACATAAGCCTTCTGTCTAATTAGACTCCCTCTGAGACATCTGATTAAGATAGGATTCAGAGGAAACACATGTATTATCTTCTCATATTAGTATATAAGCAACCCTCCTCCCTCCCCCCCTTATTTAGTCCTTTATTTGTTTATTTTTACCTTTTTATATTTCTCTTGACTTCATTTTGACTCAAAGCTTTTTATGTAGCCCTGATCTTTTGATCAGGAAAGTTTGGAAGTCTTCTATTTCATCAATGATCCAATCACTCTATCCCCACCCTTAAGTTTCTCTTCAGTTTTGTTGGGTAAATTATTCTTTATTGCAAACCTTTTTCCTTTGCCTGTTGGAATATAATATTACAAACTCTCTGTTTATAATGGTGACTGCTAAATTATGATTCTGACTAACTTCTTAGAACTGAAATTTTCTTTCTGATTGTAGAATATATAATTATATAAATTATATATATATATATATATATATATATATATATATATATATATATAATATTTTACCTAGAAGTTTGGGATTTTGGCTGTATTTCTCCTGAGTATTTTCATGGAGCAGTTAGGTTTATTGTATTAACTCAATAAATTTAATTATTTTATTTTGCTCGAGTTAATTTGTATATGACTCTAAATCTATTATCCTACGAACTATTTGTTCAGAGAATAATGACTTAGTGAATACAATATATCTATATTGATTCCCCAAATACTGGAATATCAGATCTTTATCAGAGATATTTGATTAAAATAAAAGACTTTTTTACCCAATCAGATTTTTTTTGTTATCCTAGCTGCATTTATTTTGTTCAAAAAATTTTTTAAATTTCATATAGTCAAAATCATCTTTCTTTCTTGATCACCTCAGTTGTCATTATCTTTTCTGTATTTTGTTTGGTAATGAATTATTTCCCTTGTTATACTTATGAAATATAACCATTCATTCTCTACAACTTTAAAAATGATTTATTATTTTTTATTTAAGTCGTGTCTATTGGAGTTTAATGTTAAAATGGTATAAGATTCTGATTTAAAAGTATTTTTGCCACATTACTTTCTCATTTTCTTAACAATTCTTTTCAAATAGAGAATTCTTTCTCAGATAGTTTATTTTCTCACATTTTGTGGAAAACCAGATTATTGAGTTCCACCATTTCTGATTCTTGCTTATCTTTTCTGCTCCATTGATATCCTTTTTAATTTTTTTTAAATTAGTACTAAACATGTTTGATGGTTACCATTTTGAACATACTTTGATATTCTTTTTTTTTTTTTTTGCAAGGCAGTGGGGTTAAGTGGCTTGCCCAAGGCCACATGGCTAGGTAATTATTAAGTGTCTGAGGCCATATTTGAACTCAGGTACTCCTGACTTCAGGGCTGGTGCTCTATCCACTGCACCACCTAGCCACCCCTATACTTTGATATTCTTATTTATTTCCACTACTCTCCATTATTTTCCCTTTCGGTTTTAAACAACTGAATTTTATTATTCTGTAGATCTGTAAAATAACCTGTTGGTGGTTATGTAAGTATAACATTAAGTCTATAAGCTAATATTTTGGCATAGACCAACCATAGCCAAAGACAATGAATATTTTTCTGATTTTTTTAGTTTACCTTTTAAAAATATTTTATAATGTTTCATGTCTTGAATATATCTTAACAGAATGATTCTCAGATAGCATACTCAATTTGTAGTGTTTTTCCTTCATAAAATTTTGCCCACATGTTTATATGCTAAACTGGTGATGCTTAGGCTGCCATATTTCTCTATTTTCCAAATAAATAGTTTCCTTCTTAAGGTACTTTTTTATTTTCTTGTGATTTATTGTTAAAGCAATTTACTTAATAACTAAATTTTCATTTCAAGTTGTTATGATATGCATCAATGTTCTTTCTTTTATACATGTCCCATTTTTCACCACTGATAAATTGTTTGAAAAGTTTGGGATGGAGTTTTCCTTGAATGTCATATTTTTTCATTATTTTTTCTTCTAGCTTTGTTCTGAGCTTTGCTTTAATATGTTCTTGTCTAATTGTGCATAACTGACTAAGGAATGACTCTCACATCAGTTTAATTTTTCTGTGATTTTACTCAGTGCATGTCATGTCCAACAAAAATCTTTAGGTCTTTTTCATATATAGAACCTCTCCATCATCAGTTACCATGTATTAGGCATCGTACAAAGTATTGGAGATACAAAGAAAGGCAAAAAGCCATTCTTTCTCTCTCAAAGAGCCCAGACTATTGGGGAGACAACATTCAAACAAGCTATAGCCAAGGATAAATGAGAAATAATCAACAATAGGAAAATGCCAGAATTAAGGTAGAATGAGAAAGAAAACTGAGAGGGAGACAATTCCAGGCACTCTGTCCATATAGCTTTTGTAAAAGACTTTGACAAATGCTTTTCTAAAATACTGATATGTTATATGAGGGTATGTTAGGCATGTTTTTGGAAGCACCTGACCATCCCCAATAAATGATCTTCTAGAATAGTAGTGTCTAACTCACATAGAATGGGGAGGCCACTAAACTGTACATAGGGATCCTGTGGGCTGCAGTGACTTGAAAAACTACATATTAACATTACCTATCTTCTATTGTATTTATATAATTTATATATATATATATATATATATATATATATATATATATAGAGAGAGAGAGAGAGAGAGAGAGAGAAATATAAATATTTTTCAAATACATTTTAACCTGATTTGAGCTGCACAGAGGAATGTTTTGACTGTGGATTTGACTCCCCTACTCTAGAAAACTATGCCAGAATCATGCTCACAAGTTGCTGCTAATGACATTACTTTTGCCAAAACATCAGAAGATGTTAAAAACAAAAGATATTTTATCAACCAGCATACCAAGTAGAATAATAAGGAAAAATTCCCTGAGGACACCCCGGGAGTATACATTCTCACAGTTTGCCTGGGCATCAGCTGACAAGGCAAGGAGAAAGGGGAGGGAGAGAAGTGCATATATATATATATATATATATATATATATATATATATATATATATATATATATATATATATTTGGAGAGAGAGAGAGAGAGAGAGAGAGAACACATTTGACTAGCAGCAACAGCTAGTATTTCTACAGCACTTTAAAATTTACAAAGTGCTTTATCAATATTTCATTTGATCCTTACAGGAATCATAGGAGTTAAGGGCAGGAATTTTCTCTGTTTTACAGATGAGGAAACTTGAATTCAAACTGGTTAAGTGACCTGTCCAATACCACACAGCTACTAAGTTTCTGAGGCAGGATATAATCTCAGGTTTTACTGAGCTACCTAGTTTTCCCAATATTTCTAAAAGAGAGAGTGGGGTAACAGATTTATTATTTTTCTACACACATAATAAAGCAACAGGTTTACATTACATGTTGAAATATATGATGTGCAAGTCTGTTTATGACTTGACAAGTTTGCTGGTCTGAATCAATCACTTGCCAGCTTGTATAGATGTGATTATTAGTTGGTGGCAGGGAACAACTTTGTCATCATATTTGTCATTATTCTTCAGTTGTTTCAGACATATTTGACTCTTCATGACTCCATTTGAGATTTTTCTGACAAATCTTCTGGAGTGGTTTTTCATTTTCTTTTACAGCTCATTTTACAGATTAGGAAACTGAGGCAAACAGGGGAAAGTTACCTGCCCAGAGTCACACAACTAGAAAGTGGCTGAAGGCAAGAAGCTGTCTTTACAGCAAGTATCACAGATAAAATTCTCATTTCTCAAATATGTAACCATCCCCCAATTGATAAATGTTCAAAGGTTATGAATAGGCAGTTTTCAGATGAAGAAATCAAAGCTATCTATAGACAGATATATGAAATAGTGTTCCAAATCACTTTTGATTAGAGAAATGCAAATTAAAATAATTCTGAGGTACCACCTCACACCTATCAAATTGGCTAATAGGACAAAAAAATGGAAAAATGATAAATGTTGGAAAGTATATAGAAAAATTTGGATACTAATATACAGTTGGTGGAGTTGTGAACTGATCCAACCATCCTGCAGAGTAATTTGGATCTGTTCCCAAAGGGCAACCAAAATGTACATATCCTTTGATCCACTACCAGCTCTGTTTTGCAAAGAGATCATTAAAAAAAAAAAGGGAAAAGAACTTGTATGTGCAAAAATAGTTATTTGTCCTTTTCAAGATGCCAAAATATTAGAAACTGAGGGGATATTCTTTACTGGAGAACAGCTGAATAAACTGTGGTACATGAATATAATAGAATACTAATGGGCAATAAATAATGATGAACAGGTAGATTCCAGAAAAATCTGAAAGTACTTGTATGAACTGATACATAGTGAAATAAGCAGAATCAGGAAAACAATGTTTATAGGATCAGCAACATTATGTGATGATTAACTGTGAATAATTCAGTTCTTTTCAGCAACACAATGATCCAAGACAAAAGACTCAGGATAGAAAGTGCTATCCATATCCAGATAAAGAGCCCATGAACTCTGAATTCAGAACAAAACTTCGTTTTTTCAATTACTTTATTTTTTCTCATGATTATTTTATCCTTTTGATCTGTTTCTTCTTCCACAATTGAAACTAAAATGGAAATAGGTTTTATATGATAGTACATGCATTAATTATATCAATTAGTCTACCATTTTCAGAAAAGGGGAGAAGGAAAAATGCTCAAAATCTCGTAAAAATCAATGTAAAATTTTTTACTATATGTAATTGAGAAAAAAAGTTTAAAAATACTATCAAAGTGTCTGAGGTCAAATTTGAATTCAGGAAGATGAATATCCCTGACTCCAGGCCTTACACTCTACCCCCTTTGTAATATTTATAGAAGAGTAATAAAGTACAAACTATTTTCTTCATTTGAGTTCTTGATTTTTCTAACCAAACCCTCCATTAGAGATAGTGCTATTTTATATCTTCTCTTTTGGACTTCATGTTAATAGTGGTCTGGTTCATGATGCTTTGGTAACTATGATACTTAAAAAATTCACACTTATCTTTTGATTTATAAGATACTTGCTGACTAGAGAAAGTCCTTTAAAATAGATCTTTTGAAAAACAATATTTCCTATACATGGTGTATAGGAAAGTCTGCCCAGTTCTTATAGACTCTCTATATATAGCTTTACAAAAATTTGGATAACAAAACTGGTTCATTTTGGTTTTAAATGGAAGGTTAGAAGATACATGGTAAAAGATTAAAGGTAAATGATGAGTTGCATTCATCCTATCATTTTACAAATATTGAAAAATCCTAAACTTTCATGTAAATTAGCAAAATACGAACAGCATCCAACTGTGGGAAGAAATTAAGGTTAACCCAAAATTAAGCACATTATTAATGATTAAAAACAACCTATGTTTTTAATATAGCGTTAATATAGTGAACATGCAAAGCCTCAAAATTCATTTTTTGTAAGTGTAAGGAAAGGACAGTGAAAAATTGTACATCTGTGCCAGCTGATTTTCATTTAACTGTGAGGCAGCTCCAAACTTTCAAAGATCTTTAAGAAAGCAAAATCCTTGATAAACCTGTAATTGAATTTACCACATATTCATGACATCTATGGATATTCAAAACCTACTTAATTATAATGTGAATTCACCTAATTATCAAAGCCATTCAGAACAATGAGGTTAGAAGACTGATTACTTAATGATGTGTTCTAAGCCATTAATATTTTGACATATTTTCAATATTTCACTGTGCTTTGTGGTTTCAAAGTTCTTTAAAAATTCTTAACTCTTCATAACACCCTGATCAAGTGATCATTGTTATTATCTAGATATTATAGATGAGCATGCTTGAGTCTTTAGTAAGAGACTTACTTAAGGTCACATGATGATTTTAGAAGGAGAAGCAAGAATAACACTCAATATTCCTGACTTCTCATACCCAAAGTCCCCATTTGTTTGTGCTTTGATTTGTATATCCATGCTATCTAATTATTCCATGCTAATTAACATCTATGAAAAGCTAAACACTTCAAAGAACCCAGCCTCCCGCTCCAGTCTGATTATACATTACTCTTCTCCCCCTACCAATGGTCCAGCCAAATTGGGCTTCCTGCTGTTCATCACATCTGACATTCTATTTCCCATCTCAGTGCCTTAGTACTCATGCTTGGAATGTATTTCCTTCTTTGTTTGCCTTATAGAATCTCTTATTTTCTCTAAGACTCAGCTTATATTTCACCTTCTGGGGGGGGGGGTCTTTCCTTTTCGCTTTGCCTAACCTCTCTCTCCTCTACCCTCTGTCCCCCACCCAGTTAGTGACTTCCCTTTCCAAAAGATCTTCTATTTATTTTGTTTATTTGTTTCAACCATATCCTATTCTTCATGATCCCATTTGGAGTTTTCCTGGCAAAGATACTGCAGTGGTTTGCTATTTTCTTCTCCATTCATTTACAGATGAGGATAATGAAGCAAACAAGAGTAAGTGATTTCACAATTAGTAAGTAGTGTTTGAGGCCACATATGAACTCAGGTCTTCTGGACTCTAACCCTAGAACTCTTATCTAGAGTACTATTTAGCAGTCTTATATATTTATTTTACATTTATTCTATTTTGATATGAGTTCAGCAATTTCAGAAATTTTGATTCTCTTTAAATTAATGCTTTTAATATATGCCACACAATAATTTCTTCATCAAATAAAGCAAACTTTATTCTTTAATACAATCCCAAACTGAAATTTATATTCCATTTTCCCAGAATATTTTACCTGCATCTTTCATCCACATTACACTCTCTCTTGTGTTATTCTTATTTTTTTTTAGATTTTTGCAAGGCAAATGGGGTTAAGCGGCTTGCCCAAGGCCACACAGCTAGGTAATTATTAAGTGTCTGAGGCCGGATGAACTCAGGTACTCCTGACTCCAGAGCCAGTACTCTATCCACTGTGCCACCTAGCTGCCCCTCCTCTTGTGTTATAACTTATGGTCCAAAACTTTGACTCTGGGTTTTCATTGATCAGTCAGGGGGCTTTCTCACAAATCAGTACTTGATTCATAACCCTACCTGTGGTATTCTGGGAATCTCAGAATTTAGTGTAAGGTTATATTCAATAGAAAAAAAAAATTGTCAAAGGGCTCTCAGACTAAATGAACACTGAAGTTAGCTTGAACCAGCTTTTGTTATATCTTTAGTGTGAGCATTTATACCTCACAAATTATCCAATGTTTGCTTGATTTATTGGTTTGTTGATTGTCTAGACTTAAAAAACTGATGGAGAAAATGCTAATATTATAGGTTAAACTTAAAAGAGTGTCATTCATATAAATTTTTTCTGGACAGCAAATTGTTTAACTTTTACTAGCAAACTCCTACTTAAAGACTCCGCACAAGCATTCCAGCCAGCAATAAATATTTGGTATTAGACAGTCTCATTTTCATCTTACAGAAAAAACACAAAAGACTCACAGACTGTTTCATTTTTGTCTTCCGATCTCTAGTACTTGGTACAGTGCCTTGCACACTGTAGGAACTTAATAGATGCTTGTTGAATGGAATAAGTGAATGAATAATAGTAATATTGAAATAATAATAATAGTAAGTGAATGAAATAATAAAGATATTTTTTTTCCCTTTAGTTAGTCACACCTTCCCAGGATTTTTGTAGTAATCCAGATTAATAGACCACTTTGCCTTGAATGTCACCTGGAAGGAAGGTATTTTTAGGTTGAGAGACAACTCCCTACCCATCCTCTTTGCTTGGTCCTCATAACTCACATGGAGGATAAATTGTAGGATTGTTTCTTTCTATTATAGCTTTTCTTGTTTTGTTTTTTTTTTTGCTCTTGTTGCTTCTATTATTTCTTTTCTACTGTTCCTAAACTCAAGTGGCATTCCCCTGCTTCTCTTTGAGAATCCAGGAACACCTCTACTGAGTGGTTCTTTCTCCAGAAATTTCTTCACTGCTTCTCCACTATTGTCATCTCTGGGGTCAAGAAGTTCCCTGAGAAGATGAGCATGTATGAGTAGACTGGGTTTCCCTCTAGACTCCAACCTACTCTTTGGTGTTATCTCTTTCATTTCTGTTCTCTAGTTAATATTAACCTTAGTTTCACATCAGATCTGCTAGGTCACCCCCAGAGCAGATCCAAGTGAGAAGCTATATCTGTAATAGCTAATTCTTCATTACTTTACCCTTTGGGACAACAAGTACCCAGGATAAAACTACTCCTCCACCTGACATTTAAAAGAGATATAATCAAAATTACAAATGAAATAGCATTGGGAATGCTCATGATGTATGCAAGGGAACTTTTAACCTTTTTTTCCTCAAGGACTTTTTGTCAGTCTGGTAAAATATAGACTCCTTATAGAATGATTAACATAAGACAAACTAAAGCACATAGAATTACAAAGCAAAGCAACTTAGACTCCTTTATTGAATCTCCATTTGAGTCACCTAAGACTCTATCCTAGACCCTTTCCTCTTCTTCTTTTCTACTGTTTGACTTGATGATCACATTATTGCATGTATTTCATAGTCTCTTATGCACATGATTTCCAGTCCTATTTATCCAACCCTTACTTCTTTCCTGTGTTCTAGTCTCACAACTCTGTCAATTGGACATCTCTAGCAGGGTTTCCTATACACATCTTAAACTCATCATGTTCAAAACTGTACCTTCTATCCTACTTCCAAACTTCCCTATTTTTGTCAGGTACCACTCTCCTCCCAGTCACCTAAATTCACAACCTAGGTGTCATCCACAACTCTGCATTGTCTCATATCCTTTAAATCCAATGAGTTGTCTAATTTTGTAGCAAATTTTGTATCCTTCACTCTCCTAACACTACCATCATCCTATTGTGGACTCCCATCATTTCATACCTAGATTATAGCAATATTCTACTGGTTGGTTTTCCTGCCTCAAATCTCTTTTCTTGGTGGTGGCTAGGTGACTCAGTGGATAGAGCACCAGCCTTGGAGTCAGGAGTACCTGGGTTCAAATCCGACCTCAGACACTTAATAATTACCTAGCCGTGTGGCCTTGGGGAAGTCACTTAACCCCATTGCCTTGAAAAAATCTAAAAAAAATCTCTTTTCTTGCCAGTTTATCTAATCTAATTCAATAAATGTTTATTAAGTGCCTATTATATTCCAGACACTATTCTGAGTAATAGGGATATAATTAATAAAAAAAGAAAGACAGTCCCTGCCTTCAAGGAGATTAACATTTTAAAGGGGGAGACAATATACAAAAAGAGGCAGGGGAGAAAGGGAGATCAGGGGTTACCTGGAGCCAGGGCATCTTGTTTCATGGAGTTGAAACAAGACAGGGCGGCAGATAAGAGTGGAAAGCTATGAGTCTAGAATCCTCATCTGTAAAGGAAGACTTTAGGAGGAGTTTGGTATTCCATTCTTTCTCCCTTCAATCAGAAGGGAAAGGAGGCTGAGGGAGGAAGTGTCAATCAAAACTTGAGTTAGCAACTTTGGGATTGGATTCTGAAGTGATGAGCTTATCCTGAAAGGGGCATTTTGTTCCATAGAGTTGAAACCAGGAAGGCAAGTGGATGTAAAGTGAAGCAGATCCTCCACTCAGCTTTCAAATTGATCTCTCAAAGGTGCAGGTTTGATTGTATCCTCTCTTCCTTCATTCAGTAAGTCCCAGGGGTTCCTTATTACATCAGGATCAAATAGAAAATCCTTTGTTTGCCTTTTAAAGTTCTTTGTAATCTATCCTTTCCCTTACCTTTCTGTTCTTTAATCTTATTCCCTCTCCTCCCCCATTACTCCTAAGTGTCAGTAACATAGGTCTTCTTGCTGTTCTTGCACAAAACATTCCATATTCCAACTTGGGGGGTATTTAAATTGACTATACCCCATGCCTGGAATGTTCTACCTCCTCTTCTATATCCCTCAATTTCTCTGGCCTTCTTTAGTTTTCAGCAAAAGTTCAAACTTCTGTAACAAAATCTTCCCAGTCGTCAATCCTAGTATCTTGCTTGTACCTTGTTTTTGTGTGTGACTACTTGAATGTTACCTTTCCAATAAGACTGTGAGCTCATTGAGACCAGAGTCTATTTTTTTTCATTTTTTTTGTATTTCTAGCATTTATACAATGTCTGATACATAGTAGGCTTTAAATTGTTTATTTAATTTTAGGCAATTATGAAGGTTGGTGGTTGTGATATTTTGGCTTCTGTGATATATCATTTGTCACGTAATTGCCTTAAATATGGAGTCCCCTACTTGTCCCTAAGTATACTTTACTATGGTTATATTAAACCTGATATATAGAACAGTATTTGGGTGTTTTGTAAATCGTTCTCCAGTGTTCTTTCCTCTACCTCTTATAATTGTATGATCTCTGTCCTATTAAGGCAGGCTATGCTGGGTAACATTTTTCTAAACCTTGCAGCTGAAGAAAGCTAGCACTTAGCCTGGCAAATAGTAGGCACTTGGTAAATACTTATTGATTGACCATTTGAATAATGATACTTTTCACACATAAATGAATAGGACACACATAAAATGACAAGTCAAAAAATAAACTTTGTTCTTTCCATTATTCTTTTCATCTATTTTTCTTCTATTATTCCATCTGTTTGGTTCATATCGCAGACAGACTCTGCTATTGGACGATGAGGAGAGCAGACTGGATTGCCTTTGAGAAATTATAAAATTCTTTTTTGTGATTTTCAAGCTCCTCCTTGAAACAAAGGTCTATATTTTTCATATTGATATTCTTCCAATACTGTATATTTTATTACATATTGTATATTCCATATTGTATGTTTGTAAGTAATGGAACAATATGGCATCTGAAGAAACCAAGTAGAAAAAAATCAAAGACACTGGAGAAAAGCAAATTGAGCCTAATCAATTTTCAAAAGATAACAAAGAATTACACAAGAGAAGTGATCTAAGAGATTCCATCAAATAAATGGATTAATAAAATGGATGGAATCAAAGCTACTCCAATGAAAAAAGTTATTGCAAGGATAAAATTATATAATTGATGTTAAAGTCCTTTAAAAAGCAAAAAAAATGCTATATAATCACATTACATTATTTGCCACCTAATATTTAATGTATAAAGTGATTATTGTTATTTGAGAGAAAAATGCATAAACTAACCCAGAAATCTTCTTTTAAAAATGTTTCTTATTTAGGAACTTTTTGTTTGGTTATCTTTTTCTAATTTGAATAAGTATATATTACTATAGATTAAGATCTGGAAAGACCCTTTGAGGCCAATCTCCTCCTTTTGAAGAATATGAAAAGTGAGGACAATTGGAGATCTGTGATTTGTTCAAGGGTCTATAAGTACTAATTTGTATATGCCTTAGGAAGATTTATATCCAGGTTCTCTGACCCACACACTCTCTACCTTACATCATTGTGTCAGATGATGGAGTTAGTTAATATTTCTTGCTTCCTCTTGTAATTTGTAGTTAACATTTCTCGCTTCCTCTTGTAATTTGTAGAACCCCAACCAAAGAATATCTTTTACATAACTATTATAAAAAGCATGGAATTTCATTTATATACACATATCTAAAATAGATGAGGGTCCTCAAATTAGTAAAATTTATATTTAGAAAAAGGCTAACTTTAATTAGGCCTCTAAAAATCATCCTTTGCAATTCCCTATAATCAATGACTTTTTGCAGTTTTTTGGTTCCCCCTGCTTCTAAACTGGGAAGGACCCCTGAAATCATGTAGTCTAAACCTCCTCATTTTTAAAGATGAATAGAGTTTGCAAAATGA
Source organism: Macrotis lagotis (assembly GCF_037893015.1). Lineage (NCBI taxonomy): Eukaryota > Metazoa > Chordata > Mammalia > Peramelemorphia > Peramelidae > Macrotis > Macrotis lagotis. Next base: position 690,110,541 of record NC_133658.1, on the reverse strand, counting down.
GCAAGAATCTTCTCTAAGATCACATACTGACAATTTTACTTTATTAGATATTTTAGAGATTTCAGTATTCTCCCAATTTTGATATTGAATTAATTTTCCCAGTTGAAGGAAATCAGACAAGAACAATTCTGGGCTCCATTGTACAGCCTTCAGAAATATAAAAAGTTGGTAGTTTTAGTATATCTAATCTAACACCTTTTATGAAATATTGTATTTAACTCTGGTCTCCACAATTAAGGAAGGATTTTGGTCTCCACCTGCTTATAGGTAGCAAAGATAGACAGTAAACATTTCTTAAGTTCCTACTATATGCTTGTAACTGTGATAAACTCTGAGAATACAAAGAAAGTCAAAAGGCAATGCTTGTCCTTGAGAGGCTCACAGTCTAATCAGAGACTCCACTTATCAGGGGATAGAGGTAGTTAAGTGAGGGAGGGAGAAAAGGGGCATAATGAAGTCTGAACTGGAGTCCAAAGGAGTGTAGATGGAGGGAGGGAGGGACCTTAGGAGGAGGGAGGTTCTGAGGACTTATGAATGACAGAATGATGAGATTCCAGAGAGCTTGATGACATCTAGGTGGGAATGAAAGGCTGTGATGGGCCCTTGATGTCCTCCTTAAATAGAGGAGACAAACTACATTGTCTGTCCTCTCTATTCAGAAGGAGGAAAAGTCCTGAGTGGCAGGGTACTGAGGAGGTATGAGTGTCATGTTTGATGCAGTAGGTCAAATTGTGAGATTCCAAAGAACATGAAGAAAACTAGGAGTACAGACAGGTGGGAAATGATGCACACAGTCCTGGCCTTGGGGTCAGGAAGATCTGCATTCAAATACTGCCTCAGATATTTACTAGCTGTGACCCTGGGCAAGACATTAAAATGCTCTGTACCTTAGTTTCCTCATCTACAAAATTATTGACCTTGGCAACCTCTAAAGTTCCTTTCAACTGTAAATATATGATCTTATAGTGTCCAGAGAATGTTAAGCAGAGTGGAGAAGCACTTTGAATCCACGTCATAAGAGAATAAGTTGAAGGAAATTGGTTTGTTTATCCTAGAGAAGAGTAGACTCAGTAGAGACAAAATAGTTTTATTCAAATATCTGAAGAATTATAGAGTGTCAGAAAACATTGGATTTCTAGAACAGGAAACTGAATTCCAGACTTTTTTTTTAGGTTTTTGCAAGGCAAATGGGGTTAAGTGGCTTGCCCAAGGCCACACAAGCTAGGCAATTATCAAGTGTCTGAGGTTGGATTTGAACTCAGGTACAACTGACTCCAGGGCCGGTGCTTTATCCACTAGGCCACCTAGCTGCCCCTAACTCCTGACTCTTTGTACCTTTCTCTACTATTCCAACTCTTATTCACTCTGATCCAACTCTCATGATTCTATGATAGTCCCTGTCTTCTAGTATTTAAAGACTTCAAAAGGCAATGAATATGCCAAAATGAAAACTTGTTTGACCAAATACTGCTGAACCTTGGTGAGGGTAAAGATCAGTGATAAAGGAGTAGGATCTGAACTGAAACACTGAGGATAACCATTTGTGAAGAAATCATTCTGTGGCTTGCCCAAAACTATTACATTCTGTTTAAAAAGTGGATTGAATATCAGAGTCCAGGCTGAAGAAAAAAAGCAAAACACTTAAGGGTTTTGCAGTAATTACTTAAAAGAGCAAGTTGAAGGAGCAGGGATCAGGTGGAATTAGTCTAGGAAAAGTTGACTCTTGTTATTTCCCTTTGAGAAAGGAAAGACAGAAGGAGCCTTTGGAAAAATCCAGAGAGCTAATTGGGAGAGCTTAGAAGGCAACTCCTTGCTTCCTTTGTGAGCTCTAAGTAGGCAGTCAAAGGTTTCTATAGATAAAGTAAAGGCTAAATAGAATCTACCTCTGAGCTCTTGGAAGTCAAACTACCCCGATGCTTAAAAACCCCAGAAGTGTAGCCACATTGTATATCTTAAATTACATTTAAGAAAGGATACAGGGTTAAGTTAAGCAGAGGTAGGAAACTGTTAAATTTAGGAGGAGAAAATACCAATTGGCATTAGATATATCTATTTCTTGATGACCACTCTCAATTATATCATGCCTTTGAGAATGTTGCATCAAAATTAAGGACCTGTGGTTTCCCTAAATATGGGAGTACCCATATTGAATACAGAATTCTGTCTATAAATCTCAGAGGTTACACAGCCAGAAAGGATCAGAAGCAGCATTCAAACCTACTTCATCCTGAGCCCAGATTCAGCACTCTAGAATGCCACCAACCATTCACTATTCCTTACTACCTGTCAGAGTGAATATAGAAAATTGATGGCAGACTCAACTGTAACAAAAACTAAATACTAAATGACAACTTAAAAGTACATTTTTTGAATTTTTTGTGTGGATCCATTATTTTTTTCATTATGTGGAGTTCCCTATGCCAGTACATGTGATTGTCATTAATTTTATTTTAAGTGTTGCCTGGGACACTTGAGAGATTAAGGGATTTGCCCATGGTCAAATTGCTCATATGTCAGAGCCAGGAATTGAATATAGGTCTTTCTGACTTACACATTACATGACACATTACAGCATGTGTGCTGTCTTTTCTTAATGCCACAGACTGTTTAATGGTTTTATATATAGACAGATACTTCAGTAGCTTCTTGGATCCAAGGGCATACTTTAAGAGGCATAACTTTTCAAAATGTCAGTCTGACCAACTTAATGCACCTTTAATCTTATCAAGCTGCAGATAAGTTTCTCCTGACAAAATAAAATTCATAAGACTTCTATGTTGACTTATCAGGCTTATTCATTATGATCTCATATATACCTGTTACATTCAAGATTAAATATAAAGTCATTTTGGCTTGTAAAGCCCTTTAAAACCTGTTTCCCTCCTTACCTTCCCAGTCTCTGTACCTTTCTCTCCCACATTATCTACAACCTAGTGACACAGGCCACCTGACTGTTGCTTGTATGTGATGTTCAAATCTAACCCTGGACATTTGCACTGGCTGTACCCATGCCTGGAAATCTTTACTCATCTCTGATCCCTAACTAACTTCCCTGGATTCCTACAGCCTCAGCTAAAGTCTCACCTTCTGCAAGAAGCCTTTTTTCATTCTTTTTGATCTTAGTGTCTTTTCTCTAAGACTCTGAGACTTGATTTATTCTGAATATATTTTGTAAGTACATAGTTATGTGTATGTATGCTGGTCCTCTCTCTTTTGCCTTACCCTCCTCAATTCAATTGTGAGCTCCTTGAAAGCAAGATCCGTTTTACTACCTTTCCTTGCATGCCCAGAACTTATCAGACATACTCATTCAATCCTAGTTGACTTGACTTGCTATGTTGACACTTGAAGGATCAGGGGGAAAATGTTAACATAGTGGGTCCTCTAGAGACAATTTTAATACCTTCTAAGTACTATGCCATCAATTCAAGCACATGTCCACATGATTGTGCATATCCTGTGGCCTGGTGGCCTGAACAACTTAGTTTCTCCTAGACATTGACAAGGAGATATACTCAATATGTTTTCCCATTCAATTATGCATTTTCTATTAAATAATTCAAACTACTAAAATAATAAGTAGTTGACAAATAATGTTAATGGATACAATTTCTAAAATTTATTTTAATTTGTGGAATAAAATAAACATTTTCTTAACAGTACAATAAAAATGATTGCACATTAAACTACAAATCTACAATGTAATCTTGCTATTCATTTTAGTTATACTACAAAGTTACCATGTAAATTTCTTTTGTTAATGGATACAAATTAAAGCATCATGATTATTGTTGCTTTATTTTTGTTATATCCTCCCTTATGGATAAATTTGTGGACACTGGTAGTTCTTAAGTGTTCTGAATTCATACTAATGCCTATGTCAGAAGTTTTTTTAATGGCAACCTTTGTGTATATGTGTGTGTGTGTGTGTGTGTGTGTGTGTGTGTGTGTGTGTGTGTGTGTGTTTGTATGAAACAATTGGAAAGAGTTTTATTGGCAAAATTCCAATATCAACTTGCTTTAAATTTTTATAATTTTAAGAATTTGGTGATAATGAAAATATAAAACCCAGAAGTACTAGCTATTGACTGTCTTTTAAGATTACTTCCTTCCTGAAACTGGTATGCCTTCTTTTCTTACAGACCTTTGGAACGATCCAGTGAAGATGTGGATATTATTTTCACAAGACTTAAAGAAGTTAAAGCTTTTGAGAAATTTCACCCAAATCTTCTTCATCAAATCTGTTTATGTGGCTATTATGAGAATCTGGAAAAAGGAATAACATGTAAGAAATATATCAGCAATGTTATATTTAATTTCCATTGTCTTTATCTTGAGTTGTGATTGTCCTCTAGGCTTAAATAAAAATCTGAGGTGCTGGATCTAGGTAGACTATCAAGAACATCAGTGATTCCCATCAAACTTGTTTTGTCCAATCTTCAGGTATCTTGTAACTTATGGTTAAATACTTAAACTTAATATTGAGCATGAAGTTAGAGGACAATTAATGTTAAACTCCTTGGTCAATATCACTACCTACTTTGATCCTTTGATATTTTGGAATCCTTTGCAAATAAGAATATTTTTTCTGTTCACTTTTGCTCCTAGCTTAGGGTTAGCTAGTAGGGAAGATATATTCAGATATATTTTTAAATCCATACAAATAATTCCTCTCCCAACCTAAGAAAGGCATGAGTCAAAATGAGAGAAACTTAGCTAGAAAAAAAGAGGAAATTCAAAGCCAATGCTTTCAATTAATTTAAGAAATGGATTGTTCATTTTTAGTATAAAGAAAGATTTAAGGGAGAGCTGGGCAAAATGCAAGGTAACTTCAGTGTTTCCATTTGAAGTACTTTGAACTCCAGAAATACCTATATTAAAAAGCAAATTTAAAAATTCAGGTAGCTAGATGGTGCAGTGAGTGGATAGAGAGCTAAGCCTGAACTCAGGAAGACTTATCTTAAGTGGCAAACCACTCCAGTATCTTTGCCAGGAAAGCTCCAAATGGAGTCACAACTTAAATAACTGAACAACAAAAAAATAAAAAATATTTCTCAATTTTGAATATAAATGACTTTAGTATTACCCACTACTTTGGATCATATCAAATGCTACTCTCTTCTATTTGCATAACTAACTAGCACATTAACACAATTCTTGGCTCAGTGTAAGCACTACTAAAGGCTGTATTTATCTAATGGAATACAGTTAAATGATTAAAGATAAACAAATTTTTAATGCTTTGCTAAGAAAGAGGTATAATATTCTTCAAATAACAAAGAAACTCTACTTCAAATGATATGTTTTTCTTTTATATGTGTTTTTCTGTCTATGATAACTGTTGCCTACAGTGGTCAGGGTACTTTTAAATCTTTGTGAGCTTTTTTTAAAAGAGAAAGATGGAATAAAGTTGAAAATTGCCTGACTCTCCCAAATTCCACACCCCCAAAATAAAATAATTCCTCAAAGAGAAATTTTAGAGCAGCAAAAATAATTAAAAGTTGGAGAAAAGCAGTTGTCCAGCTTAATATCATTTGGAAGGATGTTAGGAAATTCATTATGCTTCAGAAGATGTTAAAAAAACAGGGGTAGTAATCATGATTTTAGACAAAGTTACATCTAAAGTATAATAAAATTTAATTAGAGGAGGTATCATAGATACCTTTTATAGCTATAGATAATAAATATATAAATATAAATGTATAGATACTGAAGTAATATCAGTACTTAACATATATGTCCCATATACTACACCATCCAAAATTTCAAAGGAAAAGTAAATTAATTACAGGTAGAAATAAATAGCAAACTTACAATAGTGAGGGACTTCAATCTTCCTCTCTTGGTTTATATAAATCTAACCAAAAATAAATAAGAAGTCAAAGAGGTGAATAGAATCTTAAAGAGACTAACTATTTTAGATATCTTAAAAAATTGAATGTAAATAGAAACAAATATACCTTTTTCAACAGGACATGGCACCTTTACATATAATTACATGAAGAAAAGCAGAAATTTTAAATGCATCCTTTACAACTAATGCAATAAAATTACATTTAGTAAAGGACCATGGAAACACAGATTAAAAAATAATTGGAGACTAAATAACTTATTCTCAAAGTATGATTGGGTTGAATAGCAAGTAATAGAGATAAATAATTGTATTAAAGAGAATGATAATAATGAGACAACATACCAAAACTTATGGGAATCATCTAAAGTGGCAATTATACAAAAAATTTATATCTCCAAATATTTATATCAATCAAATTGAGAAAGAACAGAACTATGAATTAGTTATGCAATTGAAAAAAATAGAAATAGAACAAATTAAAAATCCCATTGGAAATCCTAAAAATTAAAAGTGAGATTAATAAAATTGAATGTAGAAAAACTATGAATTGATTAAACTAGAACTTGTTTTTTTTGAAAAAACCAACAAAATAGATAAATCATTAGTTAATATGATTTTAAAACAGAAAAAATCACATGTATTAAAAATGGATTGAGTGAAAATACCACTAATAAAGATGAAAGTAAAGCAATTATTAGGAATTATTTTTACCAATTATATGCCAATAAATTTAACAATTTAATTGAAATGGAAGAATACTTACAAAATTATAAACTGCTCAAATTAACAGAAAAGGAAATAGAATATCCAAGGAAAACTATTTTAGAAAAGAAATTAAACAGGTCATAAATAAGCTTTCTAAGGAAAAGCATTAGGACCAGATGACTTTAAAAGTGAATTCTACCAAATGTTTAAAGATCAAGTAAATGCAATATGAAATCAATTATTTGGAATAATAGACAAAGAAAATGTTCTACCAAACTCCTTTTATGAAACAAATATAGTTCTGATTCCTAAACCAAGAAGAGCACATACAAAGACAATTGTAGACCAATTTTACTAATGAATATCAATGAAAATATGCTACATAAAATACAAGCTTTTTCACTAACATTATATATTCTGACCATGCGGGATTTATTTCAGGAATGCAGGGGTGCCTTAAATAAGAAAACTGTTGACATAATTGATTATATCAATAACAAAAGTGACAAAAATCATATGATTTTATCAATAGATGCTGAAAATATTTTTGACAAAAAAAAACTTAAAGTGGTAGCTAGGTGGTGTAGTGGAGAGAGCACTTGCCCTAGAGTCAAGAGAACCTGGGTTCAAATCTAGCCTCAGATACTTAATAATTATTTACCTGTGTGACCTCTGGCAAATCACTTAACCCCATTGCTTTAAACAAAATTAAAAAAAAACACTTGAAAGCATAGGCATAAATGATTTTTCCCCAAGCTCTGTCTCAAATGTTGGTCTTCTGTAGTGCAAGATGGGGAGAAAAGAGCGAGGGAAGTAGCTTAGAACTCAAAATGTAACAAATGAATAAACGAAAATTTTAAAAAAGAGAAAGATAAGCTTTTGGCAACATGGTTAATGGTTATCTTTAAATTCATTTTTATATTTTCTTTTTGCTATAGAATATTTCAGTGTGTTTAAGTAAATTTTCATTTCCTATCAATAATTTTTGCATTGTAGTATAGAATAAAAAGATTAGACCATTATTTTAATAGGGGAAGGCTAGAGGAGTAGCTAAAGTCATTTTTGTGCCCCTTACGAAGGGGAGAAAAATCTACTATTTAATTTTTAATTAAACAAAATTAAACAAGAAAAACAATCTCTATGGCTTTGGTATATCAAAGTAGGAGAGTGAATAAAGGCAATACAATTATTAATTACAGGCATCAATTTGACAGAAATTTTCTCTGAAAGATAATGGCATGGCTTTATATTACTTTGAAAAGAAACAGGGATACAGAGAAACCTCTTCTTTTCATTCTCTGATTATTCTAACTATGCTACTCTGCACCATTACCTCCTTGTCTTTAACCCTTTGGTACAGTTGGTGGCTTTCTCATCAATAGCAAATTCCTCCATAACTGTAGGAGAAATCTCTTCTCTAATTGAAGAGTTGACTTTAATGACAATTGCCAGTAGTAGAAAGCAGTGGAACAGAAGATAGTACTAAGATTGTCAATGAGATGAATAGAATGGAGAAAAAGAAGCACAAATTGCTTCATTTCTCTTAAAAATACAACAATTCAGCAACCAAAAGGTATAGCAAAGGCCAGTCTACTGCTAAGAGATGATGGACCCTTCTCTCAAGGGACATCACTGACTATTCAACAAATACATTTCATTAGGATTGCACAAATTAGCAAAGATTATTGTCTAAATGGGGTTCTTAGTTGTCACTGAGGTGTAAAATGTGCTAGAGAAGGAGATGGTGAACTATTTCAGTATCTTTGCCAAGAAAACCTCAAAAGAGTTCACAAAAAGTCAGTGACAACTGAAAATGACTGAACAGTAGCAACCATATGCTAAGCATTTTATAAATATGACCTTATTTAATCCACATAACAACTTTGGGAAAAAATTGACTAAAGTGAACATCCTATATACTTGCTACCTTATTACTTAAAATTTATGTTGGAACTAATATTGGAAGAGCATTTTTAATCCCAAAGCTGAGGTCATATTTGAACTCAGGTCTTCCTGACTCCAGGCACAGCACTCTATAATCTACTGTATCACCTAGCTATCTCTACTTGATGGCTTATAACATCAAAGTGTCATAGATTTAGGACTGAAAAGCTTGCCAAACTCTTATAAGTAAATAATTTTTTAAAGTAATTTATTTTGGTAGATGAAGAGGACTGGACTTTTTGTTATGTTTGATGTTTTAATTGCATGTATATTTTTATTTAGAAATTTATTAGTTTTATTTTCCTGGTGAGTGACCTAGGAAATATGTTTGTGCAAGTCTCTGGCTCATTTAATTTCTTTCCCCCTTTCTCATAGGCTTCTGTCTCATGGCTGCTGAATTCTTTGTTTGCCCCAATTTTCTACCATTATCCTTTAGGACAATCTTAATACAAGTGAAGTCCATGGCCCTATATATCAGTGTCAGTCATATGTACTGCAAATTTCACTCTTTTTCATTAACTTTGGAATGAATTTCCTCTTGTTGGTTTATAATTAATTTATGCCTCCAATAGTGATGTTGAAATTAAATATTATATTATCACCACCCCCATTCCACAAAATGAAAAAGAAATAGGTTCCTACTTCATTCTACTGCCAGAAATTCACTGCCAAAAAGCATTGCTCTTGTAGACATAATAGAAAGAACACAAGAAATAGGTTTGGTATTCATATTTTTTCTTTTTTTTTGATTCTCAAAAGGGGTCTCTGAAAATCTTTTGTATGTAGTAGATGACACAAAGATCTATGGAACAGTACTTGGATTCAGATATGGTAGATATCTTAAGGATTTAAAAACTTTGGAAAGTATGATTAATTATGCTCTTCCAATATTAGTTTCAGCATAAACTTTAAGTTGTAGGTAAGCCATAAGTATGTAGTATGTTCAATTTAATAAATTCTTTCCCAAATAATTGCAGTGTCACATCTTCACTCAATAACTCCATCTAGAACATTAAAGCATTCTCTTTCACTTTTCATTCTCCCTTATAACTGAAATAAAATAATTAGCTAATTTTAAGCCTAAAGAGAAATATCATGAAACCTAAAGTCCACATGGTTCTCTCCTCTTTGACTTTAGGGAATTTGTTTTAGACAAAGAGTTATGAGTTTAATTACAATCACGCCAATCCCCCCATTTAGAAAAATTCTTGACATTTGGACAGAGGCTGATATCTCTGCCTAACTTTACATTTATAGGTATCTCCTAATCAATTCCTGACTTTTGGGGAGTTGAGTGCTGAAATAATAGAATATATATATATATATATATATATATATATATATATATATATATATATATATATGTGTGTGTGTGTGTGTGTGTGTGTGTGTGTGTGTATACACATATATATGTACTGTATTCACAGTAGAATCTGTGGATAGACAGACACCAAGGAAGAAAACTGAGGAAAGAACTGCTCATTTCTTGGTAGTTCTCCCAACTTGGAACTTCTGCTTTGAGATGCTTTTGTGTTCTCTTCATTATCTTACCTTTATTCTATAACTTAGTCCTGCTTTGTTTCTAAAACAGTTCTAGAAGCCATACACTTGATTTTCTGGAATTCTGCCTCATTCTAGTTAAGGCAGTGCTTATAAGCAGAACCTAGAGGATGTAATGAAACCTCCCATCTACATGGATTAGACCTCTTATCTGATATCATTTTACTTCTTCTAATGACTTTCAAAGACTTTGTGTACCTACTTAGTGCAAGGTTTTTAAATTTATTGATTTACTGAGATATGTTCTTAATTAAGGGGTATAGTGGTTTCAGTTCAAGTTTCATATGACTAGGAATTGATCACTGGACAAATATTAGCAAAGTAATTTTTCATTTTAGAAACAATTACAGAAGAAAATGGGATATCATTAAACAACTGCTGAATTGAGCAAGACTTAATTTGCAATTTATGTCCAAATATAATGAAAGAATATTATTTCTGGGGCAGCTAGGTGGTGCAGTGGATAGAGCACTGACCCTGGAGTCAGGAGTACCTGAATTCAATTCCAGCCTCAGATACTCAATAATTGCCTAGCTGTGTGACCTTGGGCAAGTCAATTAACCTGATTGCCTTAAATAAATAAAAGTTTTTTAAAAAGAATAATAGTTTTAAGGTCAGATTAGGTCAAAATAGTACACAACTTCAAAATTTTCCTTGGATGTTTATGAATCTGTATGACAAATCACTTAACTCTCCTGGATGGACCTCAGTTTCCTAATCTGTAAAATGAAAAGATTGGACTAGAGAACCACTGAAGTTCCTTCCAACTTTAGCTAATGATCCTTTGATCCCAGGATAATTCCTACTCATGAGGACTCATGGAAAAATGAACTTTTCAGGGCTTGAGTTCAAATGTGACCTTAGACACTTAATAATTACCTAGCTGTGTGACCTTGGGCATGTCACTTTAGCCCATTGTCTTGCAAATACCAACCCCCCCCAAATTAAAAACCTCAAAACTTAATTGCTAATGATAGCAATGAACAAGCCTTGAAGAGAGATTTTTAATCACTTTTTTCTTTTTGTTTAACATTTGTTTAACATTTACCCTAATAGTTACAGTCAAGCAAATTTGGGACACATGAAAAAAACTTCTGAAAAATGAATAGATCATATTATGCACTTTTCCTTCTTTTGCCCACCACAAAGGAAGAGTGCTAGTTTAAATCCCCTTTAGACACACAATAATTGTGTGATGCATTTAAACTCTCTGAGTCTCAGTTTTTTAATCTACAAAATCATATATCCTTTATATCAGTTGCCTACATATCAGTCATGCCCATCCAGAAACTTTGACTGATGAACTAACAAGAGTTGTCTTTGGAATTGTCATGTAATGGTCATTAATTTCCCTGACAGAAACTCTGAATTGAGTATAAAAGATCAGTTTCTTCCCACTTCCTAATCTGGCACAACCTTTCAATTTTTTTCTTATTGATATTTTAATTTTACTTTTCCAATTACATGTTATGAAAGATTTTCAACATTCGTCCACTTGCATATTTATGTTACACAATTTTCTTCCACCTTCTGTTTCCCCTCCCCTCAGTGGTGAACAATCTAATGAACATTATATATACATATATATATATATATATATATATATATATATACATTTGTGTTTAACATGTTTACATATTAGTCATTTTCTGTATGAGGAATTAGGATTGAGGGAAAACAAAGAAAGCCATGGATTAGGAGGGGGGGGAAACATAAGAGAAATCTTTTTTTTTGGTTTTTTTTTGCAAGGCAAATGGGGTTAAGTGGCTTGCCCAAGGCCATACAGCTAAGTAATTATTAAGTGTGTGAAGCCAAATTTGAACTCAGGTCCTCCTGATTCCAGGACCGGTTCTCTATCCATTGCGCCACCTAGTCACCCCATGAGAAATTTTTAAAAAGTGAGCATAGTATTTATTCAAATTCTATAGTTTTTTTTTTTGGTTTGGTTTTATTTTTTTCTTTATCTGGATGTGGAAATCTTTTTCCATAACAGATCTCCCAGGGTTGTCCTAGCTCTCTGAACTGCTAAGAGAAGCTACATCCATCAAAGTTGATCAACTCACAATGTTGTTGTTAATGTGTACAATGTTCTCTTAGTTCTGATCCTTTCACTGAACATCAGTTCCTATAATTTTTTCCATGCTTCTCTAGAATCAAATCATAACATTTGTATTCCATAATTTGTTCAGTCATTCCTTAGTTGATGGGAATCCCTTCAATTTCTAATTCTTTGCCATTACAAAAAGAGCTGCTATGAATATTTTGGAATATGTGGGACTTTCCCCCATTTTTTATGATTTCTTCTAGATATAGACCTCGTATTGGTATCATGGTATGATCAGTTTTATTGCTTTTTAGGTATAGTTCCATATTGCCCTCCAGAAGAGTTGGATTAGTTCACAAATTCACCAACAGTGCATCAATGTCCCAGTCCTCACAATCTCTCCAAAACTGATCATTTTTCCTTTTTGTCATATTAGTCAATCTGATATGTGTGAGTGGTTTCAATTTGCATTTTGCTAATCAGTAATAATTTGGAGTATTTTTTCATATCATTATATACAGCTTTAATTTCTTCATCTGAAAACTTCCTGTTCATATTCTTTGACCATTTATCAATTGAGGAATGATTTGTAACTTTATAAATTTGATTCAATTGTCTATATTTTTTATAAAGGAGATCTTTATCAGAACTCCTAGTTGTGAAAATTATTTCCTAGCTTTGTGTTTACCTTCTAATCTTGGCAGCATTGGTTTTATTGGTGCAAAGATTTTAAAAATTAATATAGTAAAATCATCTATTTTGCAATTTATAATGTACTCTATTTCTTGTTTAGTCATAAATTTCTCCCCTTTCCATAGATCTGACAGATAGAGTATTAATTGATCTGTTAATTAGTCTGTGGTATTGTCCTGTATGTCTAAATCCTTTCCCCATTTTTATCTTATTTTGGCATAGGCTATGGGATGTGGGTCTATGCCTAATTTTTTGTACAATTATTTTAAAAAATACTTTTATTTGAAGAGGATTTTTGAACCAGCCATCCCTTCCCACCCCCAGTACTATTCTTTGATACAATTCAGAAATATTGTCTTAAAAGTGTAGGCCATGTCTATTCTATTGTCTAATCCTAATTTCTATGACATTCCAAATGAAAGAGATTCAAAAATAAGAAGTTCATTGAAAGTCCATTTATTAAATTAACCTATTAGCTACATAACAATGAATAAATGAAAGACTGAGTATAACAGTATTTTTTTCTTTTAAGGAGAATATACTGTTTTTAGTAGGATATACTGTTTTTATCAGATGCATATGAGGATAAAATGCAGATCTGGAGAATATATTTACTGATTTATCAACTTTCTGAAGATAAGAATTGTCTTATTTATTTTTCTATCCCCCATAGTCTAGAACAATATATTGTACATAGCAGAAACATCTAAATAAATCACTGTTATATGAATTAATGATGAATGAATTTGCTTTAGATGCATGGTACTTTGGGTAAGGTAGAAAGAAGTCTGAAGACAGGAGACCTGGTTTGATTTTAGTCTCATATCCTAGGTGTATGAATTTGGGGAAACTAAATAAATTCTCTGGGCCTCCATTTTCTCATCTATAAGATTAAGTCCATAACACTCTTGCAACAGAGCTGCTATAATGTGCTTAGTAAAAGTTAAAACATGACATAAATGTGTATTGTTAATTGTACTAATAATAGTAGATTCAATTATGTTCTATTAGTTTGCTTGTTTTTTTATATGTGTGGAATAAATAAAACACTCAATTTAGGGGAGTTAATACTTAATTGTTATTTATATTATATTTTATTTAAGGTTTGCAAAGTATTTTACATGTATTATCTCATTTGAACCTGAAAACCAGCTTGTGAAGTAAAGAACTAAAGGTATCATTTTCTCCATTCTACAGATGAGAAAACTAAGGCTTAGAGAGGTTAAATTATTCTCAATTCAAAGAATTAACATTTGAGAAAATACATTTAAGATGAAAACTATTTTGAATATAATTCAGTCTTTAATTAGAACATCTTCAGGATCATATTACCCATAATAACAAAAAAAATTACTATCACTTTGAGGTTTTGAAGAAGCTATTGCCCAAGAATTCTCTTTAATAAAATTTGGAATAGATAAACCAACCTTCATAGCAACTCAAAAAGATCTTTATATTTATATAAAAAGACTAGGGCAGCATGTTGAGACCTTGGATAAATGGATTAGAGTTAGGACTATTACAAAAGGGAAAAGGTTTTTTCTTTTTTACTAAAAGTAAAGGCATAATAATTTCATATTTTTGATAATCTATACACAAACTCACCAAGTAATAAAATCAATTTATTCTTATTTATACTATTTCTTTTCAGTATTTCGCCAAGGTGATATTGGAACAAATTGGTATGCAGTCCTGGCAGGGTCCTTGGATGTAAAAGTATCTGAAACCAGCAGTCACCAGGTAAGTGTCCAACTTATTTACTTTAAAATCAAGCTATTTTGGGGACATATCTAATATTTTTATATGAAAGAAAATGGTTAAAAACAATTCAGACAATTCCACATATTTTTGTGCATTTAAAAGTTTCTCACCAGAAAAATCATTTTCTCCTTCTTAGTATTTCTATGATATCCTCTCAGAATTATTTCTCATCACAATGCCTTACTTCCTATTGTTATCCCATATATTTAAGAATTCACCACCTTTGGGAAATTCAGGAAAATTCTGATCATCATTGGTGATTTATGATTCTCTGTCTCTGTCTCTGTCTCTCTCTCTGTCTCTCTCTCTCTCTTTCTCTCTCTCTTCCATTTCTCCCTTCCTTCTTTCATATAGGAAGGGAAGATTGATTATTTGGAAAGATAGTAGAAATGAGCAAGGACAGACAAAGAACAAATGATATACTTAGCTTTGGTACAATGTCCTCTTAGTTTTCAGATATTTTTTTACATTCTGCAACATGATCCTAAAATTTCCATGATTTATTCTTAGGAGGAATAAATTGATTTCAGTAGATTCTTGAATCAACTCATCTTTCATGGATTGGGTTCCACATTTGCCAGGGTTGTTAGTATGGATCAGGGTCTTCCTCCGGGGGGGCTACTTTTATCACACATCAGTGAGGATATAACATTCCTTGACCTATGGTTTTAGAAGGTTGGGAAGTAGCAGCATCACTAATTTTGTATCTAAGGCAAGAACATAATGTTGTCCAACCTGTCCAATTGGCATAGGATCCTTGGCATAGATGATGTATGTTTTAAGAGTTTTTTTACAGGGTACAGTGGAAAGGGTATTGGGTTTGGAATGGGAGAATCTGGGTTAAAATATTGCCTCTCACACTTAATACTTTTCATTTTTAAAAAATAATACTTTCCCATCTGACTCGAAGTTGAAATCTGTATTTGTTATCTGCCCCTTTAGAATGTGATCCCCTTGAGATCAGGGAGTACTTTGCTTTCCTATTTGTATTTCCAGTACTTGGTACAGTGATTTGTACACAGCAAGTGCTTAATAAGTTCTTTTTTATTGATTCATTCATTTCTATGTTCGTTCATTTATAATATGCAACTTAAAGCAGTCATTTGACTTCTTTAGACCACATTTTCCCCATGAGAAAGGAAACCAGATAACCTTTGAGGTTTATATCTTTGATCCTATGATCACTTAGATTTGTTAGACCTTTTATTGCAGCTCAGTTCGAGAGGACCCCATTCTCCCCTGATTTCTTTCAGGTGTGAGAAATTACTTCAGTAGGAGACAAAGTCTTTAATTATAAAACTTGAGAAGAGACTTAAATTGAAATACTGGGGACCTCAGAATGACTTTTGAGAACAAGTTTTGATTGTGAAGCCAAAAGACACCAAGATAACACTGGGGTCCTAAAATACAGAGGAGCCATAAAGAGTAGGAAACTGCAACCTTAAAGGAAAGCTGGAGTGTGAGGAAAGTGTCAAACTTGCAAAGTATAGTTATGATGTCGTCTAGTCTTGTTTTTTGTTCTGCTCAGTAGGGCTGTCCAAGTTATGACTGTACTGTTAAGTTCAGAAGCAGAAGAAACCACCAGAGGGAGCTATTCTACCATGCAAGATTTTTACTAACCTGTCAAATGAAAACAGAGAGGATGCTTTGTCTTATTTGCAGAGGATCCCAAAGCTGGGCAGGATAGCTAACCCTTGGGACAATACAACCAGGATCCATACAGGTACTGATGAGCTGGAACAATTAGTTGAATAAAAATAAGATCAAATTTATTAGTGATAAATGTTAATTCTGTATTTGGATTCAAGAACAATCTCATAAAGTAACAAGATGGATAAATTATGGCTAGACAGTTCACATGGAAAAAGATCTTGGTAGTTTTAATTAAATACAGACTCAACTGTTTCACATATCAACCAAAAAGTCAATGCAATCTTGGACTTTTTAAAGAGATACATAGAATGCAAAATAAAGAACATAATAGTTCAATATACCCTATAATTATAGTTTGCTCATAGCTAAAGTATTGCATTCAATTCTGGGTACTATATTTTAGGAAACGAAGCAAGTTGAAAAACCTCCACGATGCTGAGTGACTTTATAGCTATGTCAAGGAGCTGGAGAAGTCTTGAGGCTGGAGGGTAGGGAACAGACATTTGCAATGGTCTTCAACTATGGAAAGGCAACCATAAGAAAGGCGGCTTAGGCTTGTCCTACTTGAGTCTAGAGGCAGGTGGATGGCTCAGTGCATAGTATGGATTCCTAAAATCAGAAAGATTTTCCTCAAATGTGGCTTCAGACATTGACTAGTTATGGGACTCTGGGCAAGTCATGTAAGCTTTGCTTTCCTTAATCTACTGGAGAAGGAAATGGCAAACCATTCCAGTATCTTTGTGAAGAAAGTGCTATGGTCCATATGCTCATGAAGAACAAAACAAATAACACCTTGGCAAAACTAGTACCAGTGATTGGAAGCTGTAGAGAGTTAAACATGAATTTCCTAACAAATAGTGCTATCTCAGACTAGCTTCCACATCACAATACAGATCTTTGAAGCAAAAGTTGTATTTCTGATATTTGTTGGCTATAGTGTAAAGGGGATTTCTTGTTCTTTCTACCCAGAGATCCTGGGACTTTGTATGAGGTCAACTCTCAGCTGCTGGCTTATTGCAGCATTACCTGGGCACGATGATTTGAAACTTAAACATTTCAAGACAAGTACTCTAGGAAACAGTGACCAAAGACATCAGATTTTGGCATGTTCTTGGCATGACCTTGAGTCTTTACATCTTCTTCAGTTGCCTTCTGACTCAAATGCAAAGTCAAATGCTCTATTTGACTTTCCTTCCTCAAATTCCAAATTTTTGGCAGTTCTCAATGAGAGTCAATGAGAGTCCCTATCCTCTCTCTACATCTCAGGAGAAAGAGTCTGGGATCTGAGAGGGAGCTAACTAACTGAAAAAAAGACAGAAAAGCAAACTAGAATAAGAAAAAGCTTATGCTATGTCTGCTCTCAGCAGTTAATCCAACCCTGAGTTTTTACTATCTTTAGTGCTAATTTTTTTAAGAGCAAGTTATTTTCTTTCTTTCTTTCTTTCTTTCTTTCTTTCTTTCTTTCTTTCTTTCTTTCTTTCTTTCTTTCTTTCTTTCTTTCTGTTTTTGCAAGCAGTGGGGTTAAGTGACTTGCCCAAGATCACACAGCTAGGTGTCTGAGGTCACATTTTAACTCAGGTCCTCCTGACTCCAGGGCTGGTGCTCTATCCATTGTACCACCTAGTCACCCCAGGTTATTTTCTTTAATGTGTATTCCAATCAAGTGTTTAGGGAATCCTATTTCCAATATAGTCAGTTCTCATAAGAATGTTATATTTTAGAAAGTTTATTTAGAATAAGTTGGCAGTTTGGAACTCAGAATACACTTCTACATAGAGCCAATATTACTTGAGGTCATTTGTTTTATAAAAATCCACAAAAACTCATATATAATAATCGATCAGAAATATGGTGCTACTGCAAATTTACTGCTCTAGAATTTAATTATTACGTGAGGCAGTGATTCTATGGATTCAGAAGAATCCATTTCAATGGAAAATGGATTCAGAACTTCACTATGGCGCATCAAGAAATCATCTAACTAGAAAGAGGAAAGAGGAACTTCCATAGTTTCTAACTATTTCTGTGACCCAAGCAGTGTCTCTAGAACTTTGGGGTAGGCATGACGACACAGTAGGAGTAGCTATGGGGAATATACAGGCTTTTTTGGAGCCCGGGTCAAATGACTTTCAGGAACCAATTGTAAATTTCCAATGTGAGTGTTTACATTTTAGAAATTGGAAATGTCACAAATCTGAGCTTGATAAATAGATCTGGTTTTTAAATATTTATTAGCATATTTCTAGGTAAGGAATCTAGGCTAATGAAATTTAGATCTGGAAGTATTTTAGACTCCTTTTACAGAAGTTGGAAACAAGACACAAGGAAGTTAAGATTTTTCAAGTAAGGAATTGAGGGGAAATAAGAGAAGGGGGATGGAAGTACCGGGAGTTGAAGGATAAGACTTTCTAGTGCTGCAGGGCTTCTTTCCAGTATAAATGCCTGGAAACATTTGTGTATACCTATACATACCCTAGTCATCCTTCTCTATCCTTACTACTCTTTCTTTTCTTTTTTTTTTTACTTAATCGTTACACTTTATTTTTATTTTATTTTCACCCAGCTACATACAAAAACAAGTCTCAATATTTATTTTTAAAACCTTGAGTTCCAAATTTTCTCCCTTCTCCCCCATTGAGAAAGAAAATGATTTGATATAGGTTAAAAATGGGTGGTCATGGAAAACATTACCACAATAGTTATCCAGCCCTTTCCTTTTTCTCACTAGTTCAAGAGATTGGCTAGTCTGCTTCCCTTTCCACTTCTACTACCTATTGTTTCCACTTTGACCTTTTCTCCTTCAAGGAGCATCATAGTTTATTCATAGTTTATTCCTTACCTTCCGGTTTCTGTAAAAAGCACCCTTTTTGGAATGCTTACAAGTGTTTTTACTACTAATAATTAGAAATGGGAGTAAATGATTTCCTCCTAAGCCTTCCCTTTTCCACTACCTTTTTTTCCTCACAGACTTTGTACAAAAAGATAAAGTTACTTGCAGATGCCAATATAAGATCTTTGAATATACAAAATACAAAAGGAAGATTCATCTAATTTCAGAAAAAAATGAAAACTTTACACAAACTTCTTGGGAACTGAACTCAGCTGAGAATTCTGATGGTATCAGGACTGTGGAAAAAGTGGGCAATGAGGAGATGGGACAGAACTGGGGGAGATGTCATGAGGACAGTTCTGGGGGAGGGATGGGGTCACAATGAGATTTGCAGGTTTATTTAAGAAAGAAATCTTATATTACTCAATTTGTCTCTTCCCAGCCCTCTCTACTTCATAGGCCTCTCCTCTTCATGCAGGCTATTGCCTTCCATAATATACATAGCCCTCTGGGTCACTCTATTCATCTTTTCTTTTTCACTCTTGCTTTCCATCACCTTCATACCTTGTTCTTAGGAATCATGAAATTTTAAGTTGGGAGACACCTTGCAGATCATCTGGTCTAACCCCCCATTTTTCAGATAAGAAAACTAAAATTCCAAGAGATGGAAGTGACTTGAAGAAAGCCACGCAAGTAAATAAAACATCTAGTACTTAGGTACATCAATTTTTCTGATTGATGAGGAAGTAAAGTCATTGCTCTGAGCCAGCTTCAGGCCCTAGGTGCTTCTTGGTAATGCTTCAGAACCTGAGTCATCAGTCTTTCCTGAACTGAAATTGAAGAAATGCCCTGACTCAGCCTTTCTTTTTTTATATACACAAAATCTACTGGGGTTTTTTTTTGTGTGTGTGTGTGTGCTTTTTGTTCCTACTTTTCATGTTTATGTCCCTGAAATTGTTTTCATAGGATTGCCTGTGTTCTTTGGATTTCCCCAGCTGTTCTATTTGTCTTCACTTCTTGACTTTTCTTACCCTCTATGAACAAATTTCCTTATATTACTCTAGGGTAGGAGTTCTTAATCTTTCCGATATCATAGATTCCCTTTGGAAGCTAATGAAGCTTATGGGCAGCTCAGAATAATATTTTAAATGCATAAAATAAAAATAAAATTGCAAAGGAGGGGTGGCTAGGTGGATTAGTGGATAAAGCACCGGCCCTGGAGTCAGGAGTACCTGGGTTCAAATCTGGTCTCAGACACTTAATAATTGCCTAGCTGTGTGGCCTTGGGCAAGCCACTTAACCCTGTTTGCCTTGCAAAAAAAAAAAAAACCTAAAAAAATTACAAAGGAAACCAATAATTTTGAAATACAGTTATTTAAACAGATTTTAAAAAACAAAATTCATCAACCCTTAATTAAGAAACCCCGACTTTGTGGTAACCTCACTTTAGAACTAGTTCATTTAATTTTCATTTGGAGGAATTCCTTACTGAGATTTGTCTCATTCCCTCAGGATGCTTTCTCTAAGGAGGATGCCCCATTCTTAGGAGAGATGCCTGAGGGTGCTATATTACCACAAAGACACATCCTTCTTTTCGACACTTCAGAAGACTTTTTTGTTTCCCTCTCTTATTTATATATAACAATAACAAATGCAATCTTAGTTCTTCAATAAATTTCAGAGGAATATAACCAGTATGCCAAAAATTTAGTAAAAATAAATTTATATGCATGGTATGTAAACACACACATCTATATGTCTGTATCCATATAAGCATATATTTTCTCTGCACTGTTTTAAGGAATCAAACCCTTCAGGTAAGTTTTGGACTAATGAAAATGAACTTGCAGATATCACAGTGGATGGCAGGAACATTTTTGTAAAGACATTTGTCTTCCCACATTTTTGTAAAGACACTTGTCTTCCCTTTACTCACATTTCTTCCCTTTACTCCCCAAAGATATTTATGTGATTTAGAGAAAAGTACATGTATGAAAGGGAGGATGTGTACTGACTGCATGCTAGTCAAGTAGGGCATAAAATAAGAGTATGACCCTGGTTATATTGCCCTCCCTGTTGGGAATATTGGCAAATCTTATGGGGGGAGGAAGAAAGAATGGCAATTGGAAGAGAAAGGAGGAGTCAACAAACCAGTAAGTGATTTAGAGCTGTACCTAGTAAGGTCTCGAAATCAATGATAGGAAGACTTTAGCTCAAAACCAAGGAATGCAGGGCTAGAAAATCTAACCAAATTAGAATCTATTTCATAGAATTTAATTTTGGGAAAAAAAGGAAAATACTACGCTGGTCCATTAAATTATCTACAGTTTTAGTTCATAAATTTCTATTTGAACCATTAATAATCTAATGTGATAAGTGACAGTCTGACAAAAATAAAACAAAGACAGCCATGTGTGTTTGATAGAAAGAGAGCATGACATAGAATCGATAGACCTAGAGTCAAGTCTCATATCTGCCACTTACCAGTGGTTTGAGTTTGAACAAGCTAATTCAACTCTCTGGGCTTTAATTTCCTTATCTCCAATATAAAGAATTCAGACTTAAGATAATCTCAAAAGCCCTTTTCAGTTTAAAAAGCCATGGAACAATATTTGTCTATAGCCTTGACTACAAAGCTGTAGTTTTACCACGAGGGGGCGGTAATAGAATGTCAAAAAGCAGAAAACTTGGCAGTCTAACTGAATATTTAAGAAAATTGCTTAGCAATTTCATTTTTCTCTGAGAAACACAAAGTCAAACACAGGTATATTTTGGTGAAATTTAGGAAACTAATTTGTTTACAAATTTTCGCTCCTCAGTAATTCATGCTGTCCTCTTATCTCTCATAAAAAAAGACTAAATCTCTAAGTCTTCCCAGTAATGTATGTGTGGATACTTAGGCTATTTATTCTATGGCATATATTCCCACATCCTTTTCTCCTTTGATTTCTGCTTTTCTCCGTTTTTCCTTCTCGGATTCTATTTGTCTCTCCCTCTCTTTCTCCCCTCTCCCCGTTCTTTCTCCTCCACTTCTCTCCCTTTCTCCCTCTCCCTCTTCCCTCCTCCCCCTCTTCCTCTCCCTTCTTTTTTCCCTGTCTCTCTCTACTCCTCTCCCTCTCCACTTCTCTCCCTTTCTTCCTCTCCCTCTCCTTTTCTCCTTCTCTATCTTCCCTTCCCTCCCTTGCTCCCTCTTTCTTGTCTCCGCTTTCCTTTTCTCCTTCTCCATCTTCCTATTGTTCTCCCTTTCCTTTTCCCCTTCCCCTTCTCTTTTCAATAAAAGAACTCTTCTAGAATGCTTGCTAATCAATATAATTAATAAGGGTAATTCTAATTCCTTACTATTTATCAGTATTTAAAATGTGAGCTTCTTCATAGCATTCTGGATCACTTCCTGGAAAGATGTCCTTAACATCATCAACATCATCATCATCATCATCATCATCATCATCATCATCATCATCATCAGTAGAGAATAGGTCTCACCACTGTCATGTAGAGTTTCCTGCAAACAAGAAGGGAAAAAGTCCCCCCATAAATGGCAAAGTGTGTCATGATGCTCCCATTTATGGATGACATCCTTTCATTTTCACTGATTCTTAGATTACCATACGGCCTTTTCAATAAGACCACGACCATTCAGAAAATATTGATATTGCAAATAGATGAAGCAAGTAGGTGAAAATTAAAGAGGTAAAGATTTGAATTGGCCATCTAAAATAAATATCAAGACAATTATATGGTACAGGGGCACGAGTACCAGAATTGGAATCAAATACTATCTTAAACTCTTACTAGCTGTGTGACCCCAAACAAGTCACCTAACCTTTCCTAGATACAATTTCCTTACCTGAAAAATTAAGAGCAGGAGGATAATGATTTATAGGGTTGTTGGAAGGATCAAATGAATTAATTTATACTGTGTTACAATTGTATATAAAATATAAAGTATTATAGAAATACTTATGAGGATGGCATTCAGTTGGGTAATAGAATGTATGTGATGTCAATATGACATTCATTAAGTTGCTTCACGAGTAGTACAGACAACTTGATAGGAATTGTATATGTACAATTACTTCAGCTGCAATTCATTAGAAAGAAAGTGGACTGGGCTGTGTTTGCGAAATATATAGTGGGTGGTTCTGAGATGCCCATCTTTATAAACAGTAGGATGTCACTTCCTATAAGGCAGATAATATTTGATTTTGGTCTTTGTATTTCATAGCATGTATTTGATTAATTAATATATGTAATCTCCTGTTGATCATAGAACACTTCAAATTCAGAAGAATCACCATTTCTTATATCCCAAAAGATGATGGTAATAATAGGTGAAAGTAGGTTGAGACATATTATCACTGATAGAAGTACCATAGATTACATTTATGCCTAGAAAAGAGATGGGCCAATCATAAGATAAGAACAAATAAATGAACAACACTATGTTGAATTTCTATTCTTGAAATAAACAAACACACAAACACACACACACATACACACTCACATAGGGAGTTCAAGGTTCAGGGTAGGTATTCTGTGAGAGATTTTCAGGATTACTTAGACAAAAATTAGGCAACAACACAAGGCAAGAATGGGTTGAAATCTTTGCTGGTGGAGCGAACAGTCATACCTATGAAAGTCAGTGAAAAATTGATATGTTTTCTAAAATACAGCAGATTGCATTTGTTGTTTCTAGTGTCATGGAATCCAGTAATGAAAGGTTTTAAGATTCAAAAACAGTATCTTTGGATAGAAAATATGAACCTAAACCAAAGTGCCCCGGGTTATCCTATCAGAACTTTTCTCTACTTAATGACTTGTGTGGCTTTGCAAGCAAATTCCAAGAATATATTTTTCAAGTAACAGAAGAAGGTTCTTTATTGTTTGTTGGATGGAAGGCTTTGATTTAAATGTGTTTACCCTAACTCTGATAGTAAATAATTTTTCCTTTTGACAGTAAATGCAATAAAGTTTATTAAACAAGCTCTGAGATCAGGTTGCATTAAATTCTATTATATAAAAATACTCAGGAACACTCAATAAGTTTGAGTGATTAAAAAAAGTGACCTAGTGCAGGGAGGTCAAACTCTATCAAAATCTAAAGAATAAAAGAGGTTTCCCCCACATTGAATAATTGAAGTCTTGGAAGTTATTCTAACATGTACACAAAGCTATGAATTTTCAGTAGTAGAAGGTTATCTTATTCAAACCATTCATGTCAAGTTAATTTATGGAATAAAAATATTTGATGCCAATAAAATGATAGTTTGTTGACTGGAGACATAGAATAATATATTTTAAAAATTTTGTCTGCCAAGTTATATGTAAATTTGCAAAGCCCCTTTTTATTATTAGTGAATTTATTATTTTATTATTAGTGAAGTTTTATTTCACCTTGATATCTTCTCAGTGGTTTTGGGAAGCTGAATTTCAAATGACAGCTATGTATTTGTAAAGCAATATTATAGGTGTAGTTATTTAGCTTAGATACAATCTTTTTAAATAATGACACATTACCATTGCACAACCGCAATACTCCACTTTTAAACAGAAGCTGACTTTGAATATGAATTAAAGATTGATGATTTCTTTCATGTGGATATTCTTTCTACCTTTGCTAGTCACAGTCCTTCTAGCTACAAATATTAGGACTTACTGGCATCATCCTCCTGATGTGAGCTTCTTGGAATTTAGTTAGGCTGGTGCTTTGGTCTGGGAAGTGAAGTCATTCATTCTAGTCAGATGGGAGTTGTCATTTGTTTGGGCAAAGCGAAACTTGGAGAACTCAGGACCACTTCCAAGATGGCAATTAGTATCAGGATAGGTCTTTAGTAGAGGTTATTTAAAAAAAACCCAACCACTCTACAGTACTAAGGTGCTCCAGGAAAACATAGTTTACAATGGTAATATTAGTAATGTAGATAGTCACAATTTGAATTCCAACAAAATTCCAAAAGAATTCTTTGGTTTATATCAGACCTCATAACATAGACTCCTGTGACTAGTAAGTCTGGAGGCTTTAAATATTTTACAGACCATTTGACTGCTAAATTGGGAGATTTAAAAAAGAACCTAAAGTGATAGGAACCATTGGAATTGGTCATAAAGTAGAAATTATTATGAAGTACATCAGGAATTACGATTATTATCATTTAGTAGCATATATGCATACAGGCATTTCCATATGTATATATGAAAGGGAATAGGGTAGAGTTGACTTCAGAGCTGGAAAGACCTCAGATTCAGGTCCTGCCTCTGCTACATATTGATTCTATGAGCCTGGGCAAATGTCTTCACCTCTCAGTGCCCCAGGCAACTCTCTATGACAATAAATTGTAGAAAATGTGCCCACTTATATTAATAGGAATTTCATCACCTATTTGTTGGGCAGTTAGTGTTACAGTGAGCCTAGACTCAGGATGACCTGAGAGCCTCAGACATTTATCTTAGCTGTGTGACTCTGGGCAAGTCATTTAACCTAGGTCTACCTCAGTTTTTTCAACTGTTAAAAAGGAGTTAGGAAGACCCACCTTCCTGAGTTCATATCTGACCATACTATCTGGCTATATTGGCCCAAGATACCTACTGTGTGACCCTGGCTTAGTCATTCTTCTTGCCTCAGTTTCCTCATCTGTAAAATGAACTGGAGAAAGAAATAACAAACCACTCTAGTGTCTCTGCTAAGAAAAAACACCAAATGGGTCACAAAGAATCAGCCAACTGAAAATGAATGAATAACAACAATAGCACCTACCTCATAGGGCTCTGAGGATCAAAATAAGACAATATTTGTAAAGTGCTTAGTACAATGTCTGGGATACAGTAGGTGCTTAACAAATGCTTGCTCCCCCCACTTCTTTGTACCAATGACATGTGTTGTCTCTATTTCTACTTCATGAGATATATTCCATACAAGTGTGTTGTTTTATATATATATATATATATATATATATATATGTATATATATATATATACATACACACACACACATATATATACACATATATATATACATACATACACACACACACACACACACACACATATATATATATACACACATATAGGTAGGGGTTAGGACACTTTTTAATCACTAAAATTTTTGGTGCTTTGAAGAATATCTATGCACATATCCTTTGCAAATCTGCAAGCTGGGTCTAATGCCTCCAAATAGCACTCGATTTGCAATAAAAGAATGTGAATTCAATCCTGGTTCTGCTATTTAACGCCTTTGATACCTTAGACAACCCCTTTATCCTTTTTGTGTATTGGTTTCCTCATCTCTTAAAACTGTTCAATTAGGTGAGCTCTTGAGTATCTTTCTGACCTCAAGCCCGGGTTGCTAGAATAGTTCATTGTTCCAGTTGTCCTATAAAGTAATTTGGAATTGTGCTTTGTGATTAAAAGTGACTAAAATGGCCATGTCCTTATACCCAGAGGTTCAACTGTTAAGTGTATATCCCAAAAAAGTCAATAATAAAAAGGAAAGGCCCTGTAATATGTAAAAATATTTATAACAGCACTTTTTTGTGGTAGCAAAGAATTGGACAAAAAATATGCCCATTGGAGTACATAAATATAATAGAATATTACTGTGCTTTAAGAAACAATAAATATGAAGAATATCTAAAAAGCATGAAGAAAACTTAGAATTTGATACAGAACTGAAGTCTTCAAAACTTAGGTAAATAATACATACATTAATTGCAACAAAAAAGAACAACAAAACAATCAAAACTGAATGCTGAAAAATTACATTAACCAAACATGGTCCCAAATAATTGATATGAGAACTCTGGGAATAGCCTGTGGGGTGCCTTGGTTCCTGGGAGCACCCGGTCCTAGCAGCAGAAGCTGCTTCCTGACCTGTCAACACAGGGAACACCAAGCACAACTTGGAAGAACAGCAGGCTGACCTCTACCAGAGCAAGCATGAAACTCAGACCAGTGTAGCCCTCCTCAGAACAGCCTTGGTCCTTAGCACAGCTCACATCCCAGGAAATGGAAATAGGGCTGTGAAGCCATCCAACAGGGAGGTCCTAGCAGCTGCTTCCAGAGCACTCAGCCCAAGGAATATAAGGGGGTGGAGAGAGACTGTCAAAGTCTCTTCTCTGTCCCTGGGACATGACTCTGGTGCTTTGCCCATATTCAGACCCTGGTTGCAGTCTGCCCCTCCACCCTCCCATTGCCACAGAGCAGGGACACTCTTCATAGCTCCAGAACCGAGGAGAGGACTTGTGGTCATCCACAGACAAAAACATAGACCAGGAGAGCAGTCAGACCCTCTCTTAAGACCTTGAAGGAACTGAGGTCCATGCAGGAGGTGTCCCAATAATACTCAAAAGCTCAGGAAGCACTCCAAAACCAGGGCACAGGCTGGGGAAATGAGTAAACAGAAAAAAAGGAACCTGACCATAGATAATTACTTTGGTCCCATGGAAAATCAAAACACAAACTCAGAAGATGAGAAAATCCAAGCTTGTGTATCCAGAACCTCCAAAAAAATGGGATTTGAGCTTAGGCTATGGCAGAGCTCAAAAAAAGATTTTGAAAATCAAGTAAAAGAGGTAGAGGAAAAAATTGGGAAGAGAAATAAGAGAGGTGCAGGCAAAACATGAAAACCAAGTCAGCAGCTTGGAGAAGGAGATCCAAAAAATGATGAAGAAAACAATATATTAAAAACCAGTTTAAATCAAGTGGAAAGAGTGGTCCAAAAAGTTAATGAGGAGATGAATACCTTAAAAAATAGACTTGGGCTTGTACTTCCAGTGAACACCAAATGGAGGACAATGCTAGTACTGCAGGAGGAGCAGGGCAGGGGGCAGGGGCCCGGGAGTTGGAGCTCGAGGTGGCTTCTGTGGTGGCTTCGGCAGCGGAGGCCGAGGCAGGGACCAGGGCTGCAGGCCCGGGGAGGAAAGGCCAAAGACAAGGAGTGGGTTCCTGTCACTAAGCTGGGCTGCTTCGTCAAGGACATGAAGATCAAGTCTATGGAAGAGATTTATTTTTTCTCCCTTCCTATCGAGGAGTCTGAGATCATAGATTTCTTCCTGGGATCTTCTTTGAAAGATGAGGTTCTGAAGATCATGCCTGTTCAGAAACAAACTAGAGCTAGACAACGTACCAGGTTCAAGGCTTTTGTGGCCATTGGTGACTACAATGGCCATATTGGTCTGGGTGTCAAGT